>NW_026644629.1:300000-523509 GCF_030020395.1 Manis pentadactyla
GCACAACACAGAGAAGACTAGTAGAGGTTATATAGCATCTTACTACTCCATGATTGATAGCGACTGTATCGGTGTCTTTGAAGGGGTACATGCTAAAGGGGTTTAAAGCATCCAACTATGCTGATGGACAGGGACTTTAAGAGGTTTTTGATGTTTGACTTGGATAAGGGGGAGCATAGTAAACATAATGTTCTTCATGTGATTGTAGATTAATGATAACAAAAAAATTTTTTAAGTGCAATAAGGGCACAGCACAGAATCATCAGAATAAAAGGTCAGGCTCTGAGTGCTGCAAACAAAAGACACAGGGTTAAAAGAACGGATGAAAACTCAAGAAACCTACGTGCTTCCTTACAGGAGACTCACTTGAGATCCAAGGACACAGACAAACTACAAGCTGAAGGTGTGGGGACAAGTACCCTACACGAGTGAAACTGAAAAACAAACAATCAAACAAATGGATTCTGTTTGAGCCCCCAGAGACAGTCAGTAGAAAATAGCACTATCTGGCCACCGTGAATTCTTTTTGTTTGTTTTCAGCAAGTCCCAGCCATAGATTTAGTGGTGGAGCAACGTCCTTCTCATTTTCTCTCACCTCAACAACTGAGTTGCTGAAATAATAAGAATCTGGGCCTTTGAAATCTGTGGGTTTTATGATCTTCACGAATGTGAAGTAATAACCAAATAAAGAGGGAAGTTTGGACACTCAAGTAAACATGTCACTCCAAAACACACTCTTAGCTCCCAAATGCTCCTGTCTAGAAATTGGTGTTCCTTTTTATTTGACCCTCCATCCTATCAGTGGTGTTCACATAGACGTCCTTCAAACATGGTGGTGAGCAAAGCAACAATTTTACATTTCTGTCGACCACATGCCCAGAGGAAGGATACTTGTGGTCTTCAGGGAGCACTTAGTGAATGAATGTGGCTAAATACAGACAGGAAGTGAGAAGGAGATGAAAGAGGACAGAGATGAGAGTCACGGGTTCAAGTCCCTGCACAACCATTTCCTGGTTTTGTAGGTACACTCGGACGACACGACCTGCAAGTGTCTCGGTGAACCCAGTGCTCTCCCTACAGCCTAGTTAACTTGCAGGATTTTTGGAAGCATAATGTAGGAAAGTGACATTGGATATGTGGTTAACTGCTCTGTACACAAGGACAGATGGGCAGACAGAAAGATGATTGATTGATTGATTGAATGATTGATAGACAGATAGATAAATATAGGTTCATATCGATTAACACAAAGCTATTGCTCATAACCATGAGAGCAATGGTTGAAGCACATAGCGAAACTGCAAACAAAAAAGAAGAATAAAATCCAGTTTAAAAAGTGCAATAAGCAGCCATAAGAAGAAAACAAATCCTATCATTGGCAATAACTTGGATGGACCTAGAGGGTATTATGCTCAGTGAAAAAGGCCAGTCGGAGAAATACATGTACCAAATCATTTAACTCAGGTGTGGAGTACGATAACAAAGAAAAACTGAAGGAAGAAACAGCAGCATATACACAGGACCCGAGAGTGGACTAACAGTTACCAAAGAGAAAGGGACTGGGTAGTGTTTGTGGGAAGGGATTGATAAGGGCGGGGAAAAAGAATGGGGGCATTAGGATTAGCATGAATAATGTGTAGGGTGAATGGTCATTAGGAGGGCTATACAACACAGAGAAGACAAGTAGTGATTCTAGAGCATCTTACGACACGCTGACGGACAGCAACTGAAACTGGGATTTGGCGATGACTTATTGAAGGGATTAGACTAGTAAACATATTGTTCTGCATGTGGTTGTATATTAATGAGAATAAAAAAAATTTCAAAGTGCTGTAAGAGCCTAGCTATCAAATATCAGTAAAAAAGTACAGGCTTTCACTGCTCCAATCAAAAGACACAGGGTTAGAAGGACGGATGAAAACTTAAGATCACCTAAGTGCTCCCTTACTGGAGACTCACTTGTGATCCAAGGACACAGACAAACTACAAGCTGAAGGGGCGGGGACAGGTAACCTATACAAGTGAATCTTTGAAACAAAGAAACAAATGGATTCTGTTTGAGTCCCCAGAGACAGTCACTAGAAAATAGTCCTACCTAGCCACCGTGAATTCCTTTTGTTTGGTATCAGCAGTGCCCAGGTATAGATTTAGTGGTACTGCAATGTCCTTCTCATTTTTCTCACATCAACAAAAGAATTGCTGTAATAATATGCGTCTGGGCTTTTGAAATCACTGGGTTTTATGATATCCACGATTGTAAAGAAGTAATAACCACATAAAGAGGGAAGTTTGGACACTCAACCAAACACGTCTCTCCACAACACACACTTTGCTCCCAAATGCTCCTGTCTAGAAATAGGTTTTCCTTTTTATTTGTCCCTCCTCCTATCAGTGGTGAACATGCCAATGTCCCTCAAACATGGTGGCGAGTAAAGCACCAAGTATACTTTTCTGTCTACAACAGGCCCAGAGGAAGTATAATTGGGGTCTTCAGTGAGGACTTAGTCAATGAATGTGGCTAAATACAGTTAGCAAGCGAGAAGGAGGCTTAAGAGGACAGAGGACAGAGATACGGGTTCAAGTCCCTGCACCACCATTTACTGGTTTTGTAAGCACACGCGGCTGATTCGATCTGCAATTGTCTCAGTGAGCCCAGTGCTCTCCCTACGGCCTAGTGACCTTGCAATGTTTTTGAAAGCATAATGTAGGGAAGTGACATAGGTGATGTAGTTAACTGTTCTGTACATAAGGGTAGATGGACAGACAGAAAGAAGGTTGTTTCATAGATAGACAGATAGATAGATGACAGATGATCGATAGATTATACACATGATAGAAGACAGGAAGCTAGATAGATGGATAGATAAATAGAGAGGATAGAGAGATAGAAAGAAGGATATATAGAAAGTTAGATAGATATACAGACAGACAGAGCGATAGATAGATACAGATACATATCGATTGACACAAAGCTGTTGCTCATAACCAGGAGATGAATGGTGAAATCACATAGCTAAACTACAAACAAAAAGGAAGAATGAAATCCAGTTTGCAAAGTGCAGTAAGCAGCCATAAGAAGAAAACAAATCCTACCATTTGCAATGACGTGGATGGAGCTAGACAGTAGTATGTTCAGAAAAATAGGTCAGGCGGAGAAAGACAATATCAAGTGATATCACTCATGTGTGGAGTATAACAACAAAGAGAAACTGAAGGAAAAAAACAGCAGAATACTCACAGAACCCGAGAGTTGACTTAAAGTTGCCAAAGGGAAAAGGACTGCACAGGGTGGTTCTGAAGGGAGGGATAAGTGTGGGGAGAAAGATTGGGGACATTAGGATTACCATGTATATTGCGTGGGGTCACGCGGCACATGGGGAGTGCTGCACAACACAGAGAAGACTAGTAGAGGTTATATAGCATCTTACTACTCCATGATTGATAGCGACTGTATCGGTGTCTTTGAAGGGGTACATGCTAAAGGGGTTTAAAGCATCCAACTATGCTGATGGACAGGGACTTTAAGAGGTTTTTGATGTTTGACTTGGATAAGGGGGAGCATAGTAAACATAATGTTCTTCATGTGATTGTAGATTAATGATAACAAAAAAATTTTTTAAGTGCAATAAGGGCACAGCACAGAATCATCAGAATAAAAGGTCAGGCTCTGAGTGCTGCAAACAAAAGACACAGGGTTAAAAGAACGGATGAAAACTCAAGAAACCTACGTGCTTCCTTACAGGAGACTCACTTGAGATCCAAGGACACAGACAAACTACAAGCTGAAGGTGTGGGGACAAGTACCCTACACGAGTGAAACTGAAAAACAAACAATCAAACAAATGGATTCTGTTTGAGCCCCCAGAGACAGTCAGTAGAAAATAGCACTATCTGGCCACCGTGAATTCTTTTTGTTTGTTTTCAGCAAGTCCCAGCCATAGATTTAGTGGTGGAGCAACGTCCTTCTCATTTTCTCTCACCTCAACAACTGAGTTGCTGAAATAATAAGAATCTGGGCCTTTGAAATCTGTGGGTTTTATGATCTTCACGAATGTGAAGTAATAACCAAATAAAGAGGGAAGTTTGGACACTCAAGTAAACATGTCACTCCAAAACACACTCTTAGCTCCCAAATGCTCCTGTCTAGAAATTGGTGTTCCTTTTTATTTGACCCTCCATCCTATCAGTGGTGTTCACATAGACGTCCTTCAAACATGGTGGTGAGCAAAGCAACAATTTTACGTTTCTGTCGACCACATGCCCAGAGGAAGGATACTTGTGGTCTTCAGGGAGCACTTAGTGAATGAATGTGGCTAAATACAGACAGGAAGTGAGAAGGAGATGAAAGAGGACAGAGATGAGAGTCACGGGTTCAAGTCCCTGCACAACCATTTCCTGGTTTTGTAGGTACACTCGGCCGACACGACCTGCAAGTGTCTCGGTGAACCCAGTGCTCTCCCTACAGCCTAGTTACCTTGCAGGATTTTTGGAAGCATAATGTAGGAAAGTGACATTGGATATGTGGTTAACTGCTCTGTACACAAGGACAGATGGGCAGACAGAAAGATGATTGATTGATTGATTGAATGATTGATAGACAGATAGATAAATATAGGTTCATATCGATTAACACAAAGCTATTGCTCATAACCATGAGAGCAATGGTTGAAGCACATAGCGAAACTGCAAACAAAAAAGAAGAATAAAATCCAGTTTAAAAAGTGCAATAAGCAGCCATAAGAAGAAAACAAATCCTATCATTGGCAATAACTTGGATGGACCTAGAGGGTATTATGCTCAGTGAAAAAGGCCAGTCGGAGAAATACATGTACCAAATCATTTAACTCATGTGTGGAGTACGATAACAAAGAAAAACTGAAGGAAGAAACAGCAGCATATACACAGGACCCGAGAGTGGACTAACAGTTACCAAAGAGAAAGGGACTGGGTAGTGTTTGTGGGAAGGGATTGATAAGGGCGGGGAAAAAGAATGGGGGCATTAGGATTAGCATCAATAATGTGTAGGGTGAATGGTCATTAGGAGGGCTATACAACACAGAGAAGACAAGTAGTGATTCTAGAGCATCTTACGACACGCTGACGGACAGCAACTGAAACTGGGATTTGGCGATGACTTATTGAAGGGATTAGACTAGTAAACATATTGTTCTGCATGTGGTTGTATATTAATGAGAATAAAAAAAATTTCAAAGTGCTGTAAGAGCCTAGCTATCAAATATCAGAAAAAAAGTACAGGCTTTCACTGCTCCAATCAAAAGACACAGGGTTAGAAGGACGGATGAAAACTTAAGATCACCTAGGTGCTCCCTTACTGGAGACTCACTTGTGATCCAAGGACACAGACAAACTACAAGCTGAAGGGGCGGGGACAGGTAACCTATACAAGTGAATCTTTGAAACAAAGAAACAAATGGATTCTGTTTGAGTCCCCAGAGACAGTCACTAGAAAATAGTCCTACCTAGCCACCGTGAATTCCTTTTGTTTGGTATCAGCAGTGCCCAGGTATAGATTTAGTGGTACTGCAATGTCCTTCTCATTTTTCTCACATCAACAAAAGAATTGCTGTAATAAGATGCGTCTGGGCTTTTGAAATCACTGGGTTTTATGATATCCACGATTGTAAAGAATAACCACATAAAGAGGGAAGTTTGGACACTCAACCAAACACGTCTCTCCACAACACACACTTTGCTCCCAAATGCTCCTGTCTAGAAATAGGTTTTCCTTTTTATTTGTCCCTCCTCCTATCAGTGGTGAACATGCCAATGTCCCTCAAACATGGTGGCGAGTAAATCACCAAGTATACTTTCTGTCTACAACAGGCCCAGAGGAAGTATAATTGGGGTCTTCAGTGAGGACTTAGTCAATGAATGTGGCTAAATACAGTTAGCAAGCGAGAAGGAGGCTTAAGAGGACAGAGGACAGAGATACGGGTTCAAGTCCCTGCACCACCATTTACTGGTTTTGTAAGCACACGCGGCTGATTCGATCTGCAATTGTCTCAGTGAGCCCAGTGCTCTCCCTACGGCCTAGTGACCTTGCAATGTTTTTGAAAGCATAATGTAGGGAAGTGACATAGGTGATGTAGTTAACTGTTCTGTACATAAGGGTAGATGGACAGACAGAAAGAAGGTTGTTTCATAGATAGACAGATAGATAGATGACAGATGATCGATAGATTATACACATGATAGAAGACAGGAAGCTAGATAGATGGATAGATAAATAGAGAGGATAGAGAGATAGAAAGAAGGATATATAGAAAGTTAGATAGATATACAGACAGACAGAGCGATAGATAGATACAGATACATATCGATTGACACAAAGCTGTTGCTCATAACCAGGAGATGAATGGTGAAATCACATAGCTAAACTACAAACAAAAAGGAAGAATGAAATCCAGTTTGCAAAGTGCAGTAAGCAGCCATAAGAAGAAAACAAATCCTACCATTTGCAATGACGTGGATGGAGCTAGACAGTAGTATGTTCAGAAAAATAGGTCAGGCGGAGAAAGACAATATCAAGTGATATCACTCATGTGTGGAGTATAACAACAAAGAGAAACTGAAGGAAAAAAACAGCAGAATACTCACAGAACCCGAGAGTTGACTTAAAGTTGCCAAAGGGAAAAGGACTGCACAGGGTGGTTCTGAAGGGAGGGATAAGTGTGGGGAGAAAGAATGGGGGCATTAGGATTACCATGTATATTGCGTGGGGTCACGCGGGACATGGGGAGTGCTGTACAACACAGAGAAGACTAGAAGAGGTTATATAGCATCTTACTACTCCATGATTGATAGCGACTGTATCGGTGTCTTTGAAGGGGTACATGCTAAAGGGGTTTAAAGCATCCAACTATGCTGATGGACAGGGACTTTAAGAGGTTTTTGATGGTGGACTTGGATAAGGGGGAGCATAGTAAACATAATGTTCTTCATGTGATTGTAGATTAATGATAACAAAAAAATTTTTTTAAGTGCAATAAGGGCACAGCACAGAATCATCAGAATAAAAGGTCAGGCTCTGAGTGCTGCAAACAAAAGACACAGGGTTAAAAGAACGGATGAAAACTCAAGAAACCTACGTGCTTCCTTACAGGAGACTCACTTGAGATCCAAGGACACAGACAAACTACAAGCTGAAGGTGTGGTGACAAGTACCCTACACGAGTGAAACTGAAAAACAAACAATCAAACAAATGGATTCTGTTTGAGCCCCCAGAGACAGTCAGTAGAAAATAGCACTATCTGGAGACCGTGAATTCTTTTTGTTTGTTTTCAGCAAGTCCCAGCCATAGATTTAGTGGTGGAGCAACGTCCTTCTCATTTTCTCTCACCTCAACAACTGAGTTGCTGAAATAATAAGAATCTGGGCCTTTGAAATCTGTGGGTTTTATGATCTTCACGAATGTGAAGTAATAACCAAATAAAGAGGGAAGTTTGGACACTCAAGTAAACATGTCACTCCAAAACACACTCTTAGCTCCCAAATGCTCCTGTCTAGAAATTGGTGTTCCTTTTTATTTGACCCTCCATCCTATCAGTGGTGTTCACATAGACGTCCTTCAAACATGGTGGTGAGCAAAGCAACAATTTTACGTTTCTGTCGACCACATGCCCAGAGGAAGGATACTTGTGGTCTTCAGGGAGCACTTAGTGAATGAATGTGGCTAAATACAGACAGGAAGTGAGAAGGAGATGAAAGAGGACAGAGATGAGAGTCACGGGTTCAAGTCCCTGCACAACCATTTCCTGGTTTTGTAGGTACACTCGGCCGACACGACATGCAAGTGTCTCGGTGAACCCAGTGCTCTCCCTACAGCCTAGTTACCTTGCAGGATTTTTGGAAGCATAATGTAGGAAAGTGACATTGGATATGTGGTTAACTGCTCTGTACACAAGGACAGATGGGCAGACAGAAAGATGATTGATTGATTGATTGAATGATTGATAGACAGACAGATAGATAAATATAGGTTCATATCGATTAACACAAAGCTATTGCTCATAACCATGAGAGCAATGGTTGAAGCACATAGCGAAACTACAAACAAAAAAGAAGAATAAAATCCAGTTTAAAAAGTGCAAAAAGCAGCCATAAGAAGAAAACAAATCCTATCATTGCCAATAACTTGGATGGACCTAGAGGGTATTATGCTCAGTGAAAAAGGCCAGTCGGAGAAATACATGTACCAAATCATTTAACTCATGTGTGGAGTACGATAACAAAGAAAAACTGAAGGAAGAAACAGCAGCATATACACAGGACCCGAGAGTGGACTAACAGTTACCAAAGAGAAAGGGACTGGGTAGTGTTTGTGGGAAGGGATTGATAAGGGCGGGGAAAAAGAATGGGGGCATTAGGATTAGCATGAATAATGTGTAGGGTGAATGGTCATTAGGAGGGCTATACAACACAGAGAAGACAAGTAGTGATTCTAGAGCATCTTACGACACGCTGACGGACAGCAACTGAAACTGGGATTTGGCGATGACTTGGTGAAGGGATTAGACTAGTAAACATATTGTTCTGCATGTGGTTGTATATTAATGAGAATAAAAAAAATTTCAAAGTGCTGTAAGAGCCTAGCTATCAAATATCAGAAAAAAAGTACATGCTTTCACTGCTCCAATCAAAAGACACAGGGTTAAAAGGACGGATGAAAACCTAAGAACACCTAAGTGCTCCCATACTGGAGACTCACTTGTGATCCAAGGACACAGACAAACTACAAGCTGAAGGGGCGGGGACAGGTAACCTATACAAGTGAATCTTTGAAACAAAGAAACAAATGGATTCTGTTTGAGTCCCCAGAGACAGTCACTAGAAAATAGTCCTACCTAGCCACCGTGAATTCCTTTTGTTTGGTATCAGCAGTGCCCAGGTATAGATTTAGTGGTACTGCAATGTCCTTCTCATTTTTCTCACATCAACAAAAGAATTGCTGTAATAAGATGCGTCTGGGCTTTTGAAATCACTGGGTTTTATGATATCCACGATTGTAAAGAAGTAATAACCACATAAAGAGGGAAGTTTGGACACTCAACCAAACACGTCTCTCCACAACACAAACTTTGCTCTCAAATGCTCCTGTCTAGAAATAGGTGTTCCTTTTTATTTGTCCCTCCTCCTATCAGTGGTGAACATGCCAATGTCCCTCAAACATGGTGGCGAGTAAAGCACCAAGTATACTTTTCTGTCTACAACAGGCCCAGAGGAAGTATAATTGGGGTCTTCAGTGAGGACTTAGTCAATGAATGTGGCTAAATACAGTTAGCAAGCGAGAAGGAGGTTTAAGAGGACAGAGGACAGAGATACGGGTTCAAGTCCCTGCACCACCATTTACTGGTTTTGTAAGCACACGCAGCTGATTCGATCTGCAATTGTCTCAGTGAGCCCAGTGCTCTCCCTACGGCCTAGTGACCTTGCAATGTTTTTGAAAGCATAATGTAGGGAAGTGACATAGGTGATGTAGTTAACTGTTCTGTACATAAGGATAGATGGACAGACAGAAAGAAGGTTGTTTCATTGATAGACAGATAGATAGATGACAGATGATCGATAGATTATACACATGATAGAAGACAGGAAGCTAGATAGATGGATAGATAAATAGAGAGGATAGAGAGATAGAAAGAAGGATATATAGAAAGTTAGATAGATATACAGACAGACAGAGCGATAGATAGATACAGATACATATCGATTGACACAAAGCTGTTGCTCATAACCAGGAGATGAATGGTGAAATCACATAGCTAAACTACAAACAAAATGGAAGAATGAAATCCAGTTTGCAAAGTGCAGTAAGCAGCCATAAGAAGAAAACAAAGCCTACCATTTGCAATGACGTGGATGGAGCTAGACAGTAGTATGTTCAGAAAAATAGGTCAGGCGGAGAAAGACAATATCAAGTGATATCACTCATGTGTGGAGTATAACAAAAAAGAGAAACTGAAGGAAAAAAACAGCAGAATACTCACAGAACCCGAGAGTTGACTTAATGTTGCCAAAGGGAAAAGGACTGCACAGGGTGGTTCTGAAGGGAGGGATAAGTGTGGGGAGAAAGATTGGGGGCATTAGGATTACCATGTATATTGCGTGGGGTCACGCGGGACATGGGGAGTGCTGTACAACACAGAGAAGACTAGTAGAGGTTATATAGCATCTTACTACTCCATGATTGATAGCGACTGTATCGGTGTCTTTGAAGGGGTACATGCTAAAGGGGTTTAAAGCATCCAACTATGCTGATGGACAGGGACTTTAAGAGGTTTTTGATGGTGGACTTGGATAAGGGGGAGCATAGTAAACATAATGTTCTTCATGTGATTGTAGATTAATGATAACAAAAAAATTTTTTTAAGTGCAATAAGGGCACAGCACAGAATCATCAGAATAAAAGGTCAGGCTCTGAGTGCTGCAAACAAAAGACACAGGGTTAAAAGAACGGATGAAAACTCAAGAAACCTACGTGCTTTCTTACAGGAGACTCACTTGAGATCCAAGGACACAGACAAACTACAAGCTGAAGGTGTGGTGACAAGTACCCTACACGAGTGAAACTGAAAAACAAACAATCAAACAAATGGATTCTGTTTGAGCCCCCAGAGACAGTCAGTAGAAAATAGCACTATCTGGCCACCGTGAATTCTTTTTGTTTGTTTTCAGCAAGTCCCAGCCATAGATTTAGTGGTGGAGCAACGTCCTTCTCATTTTCTCTCACCTCAACAACTGAGTTGCTGAAATAATAAGAATCTGGGCCTTTGAAATCTGTGGGTTTTATGATCTTCACGAATGTGAAGTAATAACCACCTAAAGAGGGAAGTTTGGACACTCAAGTAAACATGTCACTCCAAAATACACTCTTAGCTCCCAACTGCTCCTGTCTAGAAATTGGTGTTCCTTTTTATTTGACCCTCCATCCTATCAGTGGTGTTCACATAGACGTCCTTCAAACATGGTTGTGAGCAAAGCAACAATTTTACGTTTCTGTCGACCACATGCCCAGAGGAAGGATACTTGTGGTCTTCAGGGAGCACTTAGTGAATGAATGTGGCTAAATACAGACAGGAAGTGAGAAGGAGATGAAAGAGGACAGAGGTGAGAGTCACGGGTTCAAGTCCCTGCACAACCATTTCCTGGTTTCGTAGGTACACTCGGCCGACACGAACTGCAAGTGTCTCGGTGAACCCAGTGCTCTCCCTACAGCCTAGTTACCTTGCAGGATTTTTGGAAGCATAATGTAGGAAAGTGACATTGGATATGTGGTTAACTGCTCTGTACACAAGGACAGATGGGCAGACAGAAAGATGATTGATTGATTGATTGAATGATTGATAGACAGACAGATTGATAAATATAGGTTCATATCGATTAACACAAAGCTATTGCTCATAACCATGAGAGCAATGGTTGAAGCACATAGCGAAACTACAAACAAAAAAGAAGAATAAAATCCAGTTTAAAAAGTGCAATAAGCAGCCATAAAATCCTATCATTGGCAATAACTTGGATGGACCTAGAGGGTATTATGCTCAGTGAAAAAGGCAGTCGGAGAAATACATTGTACCAAATCATTTAACTCATGTGTGGAGTACGATAACAAAGAAAAACTGAAGGAAGAAACAGCAGCATATACACAGGACCCGAGAGTGGACTAACAGTTACCAAAGAGAAAGGGACTGGGTAGTGTTTGTGGGAAGGGATTGATAAGGGCGGGGAAAAAGAATGGGGGCATTAGGATTAGCATGAATAATGTGTAGGGTGAATGGTCATTAGGAGGGCTATACAACACAGAGAAGACAAGTAGTGATTCTAGAGCATCTTACGACACGCTGACGGACAGCAACTGAAACTGGGATTTGGCGATGACTTATTGAAGGGATTAGACTAGTAAACATATTGTTCATGCATGTGGTTGTATATTAATGAGAATAAAAAAAATTTCAAAGTGCTGTAAGAGCCTAGCTATCAAATATCAGAAAAAAAGTACAGGCTTTCACTGCTCAATCAAAAGACACAGGGTTAGAAGGACGGATGAAAACTTAAGATCACCTAAGTGCTCCCTTACTGGAGACTCACTTGTGATCCAAGGACACAGACAAACTACAAGCTGAAGGGGCGGGGACAGGTAACCTATACAAGTGAATCTTTGAAACAAAGAACAAGTGGATTCTGTTTGAGTCCCCAGAGACAGTCACTAGAAAATAGTCCTACCTAGCCACCGTGAATTCCTTTTGTTTGGTATCAGCAGTGCCCAGGTATAGATTTAGTGGTACTGCAATGTCCTTCTCATTTTTCTCACATCAACAAATGAATTGCTGTAATAAGATGCGTCTGGGCTTTTGAAATCACTGGGTTTTATGATATCCACGATTGTAAAGAAGTAATAACCACATAAAGAGGGAAGTTTGGACACTCAACCAAACACGTCTCTCCACAACACACACTTTGCTCCAAATGCTCCTGTCTAGAAATAGGTTTTCCTTTTTATTTGTCCCTCCTCCTATCAGTGGTGAACATGCCAATGTCCCTCAAACATGGTGGCGAGTAAAGCACCAAGTATACTTTTCTGTCTACAACAGGCCCCAGAGGAAGTATAATTGGGGTCTTCAGTGAGGACTTAGTCAATGAATGTGGCTAAATACAGTTAGCAAGCGAGAAGGAGGCTTAAGAGGACAGAGGACAGAGATACGGGTTCAAGTCCCTGCACCACCATTTACTGGTTTTGTAAGCACACGCGGCTGATTCGATCTGCAATTGTCTCAGTGAGCCCAGTGCTCTCCCTACGGCCTAGTGACCTTGCAATGTTTTTGAAAGCATAATGTAGGGAAGTGACATAGGTGATGTAGTTAACTGTTCTGTACATAAGGGTAGATGGACAGACAGAAAGAAGGTTGTTTCATAGATAGACAGATAGATAGATGACAGATGATCGATAGATTATACACATGATAGAAGACAGGAAGCTAGATAGATGGATAGATAAATAGAGAGGATAGTGAGATAGAAAGAAGGATATATAGAAAGTTAGATAGATATACAGACAGACAGAGCGATAGATAGATACAGATACATATCGATTGACACAAGCTGTTGCTCATAACCAGGAGATGAATGGTGAAATCACATAGCTAAACTACAAACAAAAAGGAAGAATGAAATCCAGTTTGCAAAGTGGCAGTAAGCAGCCATAAGAAGAAAACAAATCCTACCATTTGCAATGACGTGGATGGAGCTAGACAGTAGTATGTTCAGAAAAATAGGTCAGGCGGAGAAAGACAATATCAAGTGATATCACTCATGTGTGGAGTATAACAACAAAGAGAAACTGAAGGAAAAAAAACAGCAGAATACTCACAGAACCCGAGAGTTGACTCTAAAGTTGCCAAAGGAAAAGGACTGCACAGGGTGGTTCTGAAGGGAGGGATAAGTGTGGGGAGAAAGATTGGGGACATTAGGATTACCATGTATATTGCGTGGGGTCACGCGGCACATGGGGAGTGCTGCACAACACAGAGAAGACTAGTAGAGGGTTATATAGCATCTTACTACTCCATGATTGATAGCGACTGTATCGGTGTCTTTGAAGGGGGTACATGCTAAAGGGGTTTAAAGCATCCAACTATGCTGATGGACAGGGACTTTAAGAGGTTTTTGATGTTTGACTTGGATAAGGGGGAGCATAGTAAACATAATGTTCTTCATGTGATTGTAGATTAATGATAAACAAAAAAATTTTTTAAGTGCAATAAGGGCACAGCACAGAATCATCAGAATAAAAGGTCAGGCTCTGAGTGCTGCAAACAAAAGACACAGGGTTAAAAGAACGGATGAAAACTCAAGAAACCTACGTGCTTCCCTTACAGGAGACTCACTTGAGATCCAAGGACACAGACAAACTACAAGCTGAAGGTGTGGGGACAAGTACCCTACACGAGTGAAACTGAAAACCAAACAATCAAACAAATGGATTCTGTTGAGCCCCCAGGAGACAGTCAGTAGAAAATAGCACTATCCTGGCCACCGTGAATTCTTTTTGTTTGTTTTCAGCAAGTCCCAGCCATAGATTTAGTGGTGGAGCAACGTCCTTCTCATTTTCTCTCACCTCAACAACTGAAGTTGCTGAAATAATAAGAATCTGGGCCTTTGAAAATCTGTGGGTTTTATGATCTTCACGAATGTGAAGTAATAACCACCTAAAGAGGGAAGTTTGGACACTCAAGTAAACATTGTCACTCCAAAATACACTCTTAGCTCCCAACTGCTCCCTGTCTAGAAATTGGTGTTCCTTTTTATTTGACCCTCCATCCTATCAGTGGTGTTCACATAGACGTCCTTCAAACATGGTGGTGAGCAAAGCAACAATTTTACTGTTTCTGTCGACCACATGCCCAGAGGAAGGATACTTGTGGTCTTCAGGGAGCACTTAGTGAATGAATGTGGCTAAATACAGACAGGAAGTGAGAAGGAGATGAAAGAGGACAGAGATGAGAGTCACGGGTTCAAGTCCCTGCACAACCATTTCCTGGTTTTGTAGGTACACTCGGCCGACACGACCTGCAAGTGTCTCGGTGAACCCAGTGCTCTCCATACAGCCTAGTTACCTTGCAGGATTTTTGGAAGCATAATGTAGGAAAGTGACATTGGATATGTGGTTAACTGCTCTGTACACAAGGACAGATGGGCAGACAGAAAGATGATTGATTGATTGATTGAATGATTGCTAGACAGATAGATAAATATAGGTTCATATCGATTAACACCAAAGCTATTGCTCATAACCATGAGAGCAATGGTTGAAGCACATAGCGAAACTGCAAACAAAAAAGAAGAATAAAATCCAGTTTAAAAAGTGCAATAAGCAGCCATAAGAAGAAAACAAATCCTATCATTGGCAATAACTTGGATGGACCTAGAGGGTATTATGCTCAGTGAAAAAGGCCAGTCCGGAGAAATACATGTACCAAATCATTTAACTCATGTGTGGAGTACGATAACAAAGAAAAACTGAAGGAAGAAACAGCAGCATATACACAGGACCCGAGAGTGGACTAACAGTTACCAAAGAGAAAGGGGACTGGGTAGTGTTTGTGGGAAGGGATTGATAAGGGCGGGGAAAAAGAATGGGGGCATTAGGATTAGCATCAATAATGTGTAGGGTGAATGGTCATTAGGAGGGCTATACAACACAGAGAAGACAAGTAGTGATTCTAGAGCATCTTACGACACGCTGACGGACAGCAACTGAAACTGGGATTTGGCGATGACTTGGTGAAGGGATAGACTAGTAAACATATTTGTTCTGCAATGTTTTTGTATATTAATGGAATAAAAAAAATTTCAAAGTGCTGTAAGAGCCTAGCTATCAAATATCAGAAAAAAAGTACAGGCTTTCACTGCTCAATCAAAAGACACAGGGTTAGAAGGACGGATGAAAACATAAGATCACCTAAGTGCTCCCTTACTGGAGACTCACTTGTGATCCAAGGACACAGACAAACTACAAGCTGAAGGGGGCGGGGACAGGTAACCTATACAAGTGAATCTTTGAAACAAAGAAACAAATGGATTCTGTTTGAGTCCCCAGAGACAGTCACTAGAAAATAGTCCTACCTAGCCACCGTGAATTCCTTTTGTTTGGTATCAGCAGTGCCCAGGTATAGATTTAGTGGTACTGCAATGTCCTTCTCATTTTTCTCACATCAACAAAAGAATTGCTGTAATAAGATGCGTCTGGGCTTTTGAAATCACTGGGTTTTATGATATCCACGATTGTAAAGAAGTAATAACCACATAAAGAGGGAAGTTTGGACACTCAACCAAACACGTCTCTCCACAACACACACTTTGCTCCCAAATTCTCCTGTCTAGAAATGAGGTTTTCCTTTTTATTTGTCCCCTCCTCCTATCAGTGGTGAACATGCCAATGTCCCTCAAACATGGTGGCGAGTAAATCACCAAGTATACTTTTCTGTCTACAACAGGCCCCAGAGGAAGTATAATTGGGGTCTTCAGTGAGGACTTAGTCAATGAATGTGGCTAAATACAGTTAGCAAGCGAGAAGGAGGCTTAAGAGGACAGAGGACAGAGATACGGGTTCAAGTCCCTGCACCACCATTTACTGGTTTTGTAAGCACACGCGGCTGATTCGATCTGCAATTGTCTCAGTGAGCCCAGTGCTCTCCCTACGGCCTAGTGACCTTGCAATGTTTTTGAAAGCATAATGTAGGGAAGTGACATAGGTGATGTAGTTAACTGTTCTGTACATAAGGGTAGATGGACAGACAGAAAGAAGGTTGTTTCATAGATAGACAGATAGATAGATGACAGATGATCGATAGATTATACACATGATAGAAGACAGGAAGCTAGATAGATGGATAGATAAATAGAGAGGATAGAGAGATAGAAAGAAGGATATATAGAAAGTTAGATAGATATACAGACAGACAGAGCGATAGATAGATACAGATACATATCGATTGACACAAAGCTGTTGCTCATAACCAGGAGATGAATGGTGAAATCACATAGCTAAACTACAAACAAAAAGGAAGAATGAAATCCAGTTTGCAAAGTGCAGTAAGCAGCCATAAGAAGAAAACAAATCCTACCATTTGCAATGACGTGGATGGAGCTAGACAGTAGTATGTTCAGAAAAATAGGTCAGGCGGAGAAAGACAATATCAAGTGATATCACTCATGTGTGGAGTATAACAACAAAGAGAAACTGAAGGAAAAAAACAGCAGAATACTCACAGAACCCGAGAGTTGACTTAAAGTTGCCAAAGGGAAAAGGACTGCACAGGGTGGTTCTGAAGGGAGGGATAAGTGTGGGGAGAAAGATTGGGGGCATTAGGATTACCATGTATATTGCGTGGGGTCACGCGGGACATGGGGAGTGCTGTACAACACAGAGAAGACTAGAAGAGGTTATACAGCATCTTACTACTCCATGATTGATAGCGACTGTATCGGTGTCTTTGAAGGGGTACATGCTAAAGGGGTTTAAAGCATCCAACTATGCTGATGGACAGGGACTTTAAGAGGTTTTTGATGTTTGACTTGGATAAGGGGGAGCATAGTAAACATAATGTTCTTCATGTGATTGTAGATTAATGATAACAAAAAAATTTTTTTAAGTGCTATAAGGGCACAGCACAGAATCATCAGAATAAAAGGTCAGGCTCTGAGTGCTGCAAACAAAAGACACAGGGTTAAAAGAACGGATGAAAACTCAAGAAACCTACATGCTTCCTTACAGGAGACTCACTTGAGATCCAAGGACACAGACAAACTACAAGCTGAAGGTGTGGGGACAAGTACCCTACACGAGTGAAACTGAAAAACAAACAATCAAACAAATGGATTCTGTTTGAGCCCCCAGAGACAGTCAGTAGAAAATAGCACTATCTGGAGACCGTGAATTCTTTTTGTTTGTTTTCAGCAAGTCCCAGCCATAGATTTAGTGGTGGAGCAACGTCCTTCTCATTTTCTCTCACCTCAACAACTGAGTTGCTGAAATAATAAGAATCTGGGCCTTTGAAATCTGTGGGTTTTATGATCTTCACGAATGTGAAGTAATAACCAAATAAAGAGGGAAGTTTGGACACTCAAGTAAACATGTCACTCCAAAACACACTCTTAGCTCCCAAATGCTCCTGTCTAGAAATTGGTGTTCCTTTTTATTTGACCCTCCATCCTATCAGTGGTGTTCACATAGACGTCCTTCAAACATGGTGGTGAGCAAAGCAACAATTTTACGTTTCTGTCGACCACATGCCCAGAGGAAGGATACTTGTGGTCTTCAGGGAGCACTTAGTGAATGAATGTGGCTAAATACAGACAGGAAGTGAGAAGGAGATGAAAGAGGACAGAGATGAGAGTCACGGGTTCAAGTCCCTGCACAACCATTTCCTGGTTTTGTAGGTACACTCGGCCGACACGACATGCAAGTGTCTCGGTGAACCCAGTGCTCTCCCTACAGCCTAGTTTCCTTGCAGGATTTTTGGAAGCATAATGTAGGAAAGTGACATTGGATATGTGGTTAACTGCTCTGTACACAAGGACAGATGGGCAGACAGAAAGATGATTGATTGATTGATTGAATGATTGATAGACAGACAGATAGATAAATATAGGTTCATATCGATTAACACAAAGCTATTGCTCATAACCATGAGAGCAATGGTTGAAGCACATAGCGAAACTACAAACAAAAAAGAAGAATAAAATCCAGTTTAAAAAGTGCAAAAAGCAGCCATAAGAAGAAAACAAATCCTATCATTGCCAATAACTTGGATGGACCTAGAGGGTATTATGCTCAGTGAAAAAGGCCAGTCGGAGAAATACATGTACCAAATCATTTAACTCATGTGTGGAGTACGATAACAAAGAAAAACTGAAGGAAGAAACAGCA
The DNA here is from genome assembly GCF_030020395.1 of Manis pentadactyla. Taxonomy (NCBI): domain Eukaryota; kingdom Metazoa; phylum Chordata; class Mammalia; order Pholidota; family Manidae; genus Manis; species Manis pentadactyla. The sequence continues at coordinate 318,450 of NW_026644629.1, forward strand.
GCATATACACAGGACCCGAGAGTGGACTAACAGTTACCAAAGAGAAAGGGACTGGGTAGTGTTTGTGGGAAGGGATTGATAAGGGCGGGGAAAAAGAATGGGGGCATTAGGATTAGCATCAATAATGTGTAGAGTGAATGGTCATTAGGAGGGCTATACAACACAGAGAAGACAAGTAGTGATTCTAGAGCATCTTACGACACGCTGACGGACAGCAACTGAAACTGGGATTTGGCGATGACTTGGTGAAGGGATTAGACTAGTAAACATATTGATCTGCATGTGGTTGTATATTAATGAGAATAAAAAAAATTTCAAAGTGCTGTAAGAGCCTAGCTATCAAATATCAGAAAAAAAGTACAGGCTTTCACTGCTCCAATCAAAAGACACAGGGTTAAAAGGACGGATGAAAACTTAAGAACACCTAAGTGCTCCCATACTGAAGACTCACTTGTGATCCAAGGACACAGACAAACTACAAGCTGAAGGGGCGGGGACAGGTAACCTATACAAGTGAATCTTTGAAACAAAGAAACAAATGGATTCTGTTTGAGTCCCCAGAGACAGTCACTAGAAAATAGTCCTACCTAGCCACCGTGAATTCCTTTTGTTTGGTATCAGCAGTGCCCAGGTATAGATTTAGTGGTACTGCAATGTCCTTCTCATTTTTCTCACATCAACAAAAGAATTGCTGTAATAAGATGCGTCTGGGCTTTTGAAATCACTGGGTTTTATGATATCCACGATTGTAAAGAAGTAATAACCACATAAAGAGGGAAGTTTGGACACTCAACCAAACACGTCTCTCCACAACACAAACTTTGCTCTCAAATGCTCCTGTCTAGAAATAGGTGTTCCTTTTTATTTGTCCCTCCTCCTATCAGTGGTGAACATGCCAATGTCCCTCAAACATGGTGGCGAGTAAAGCACCAAGTATACTTTTCTGTCTACAACAGGCCCATAGGAAGTATAATTGGGGTCTTCAGTGAGGACTTAGTCAATGAATGTGGCTAAATACAGTTAGCAAGCGAGAAGGAGGTTTAAGAGGACAGAGGACAGAGATACGGGTTCAAGTCCCTGCACCACCATTTACTGGTTTTGTAAGCACACGCGGCTGATTCGATCTGCAATTGTCTCAGTGAGCTCAGTGCTCTCCCTACGGCCTAGTGACCTTGCAATGTTTTTGAAAGCATAATGTAGGGAAGTGACATAGGTGATGTAGTTAACTGTTCTGTACATAAGGATAGATGGACAGACAGAAAGAAGGTTGTTTCATAGATAGACAGATAGATAGATGACAGATGATCGATAGATTATACACATGATAGAAGACAGGAAGCTAGATAGATGGATAGATAAATAGAGAGGATAGAGAGATAGAAAGAAGGATATATAGAAAGTTAGATAGATATACAGACAGACAGAGCGATAGATAGATACAGATACATATCGATTGACACAAAGCTGTTGCTCATAACCAGGAGATGAATGGTGAAATCACATAGCTAAACTACAAACAAAATGGAAGAATGAAATCCAGTTTGCAAAGTGCAGTAAGCAGCCATAAGAAGAAAACAAAGCCTACCATTTGCAATGACGTGGATGGAGCTAGACAGTAGTATGTTCAGAAAAATAGGTCAGGCGGAGAAAGACAATATCAAGTGATATCACTCATGTGTGGAGTATAACAAAAAAGAGAAACTGAAGGAAAAAAACAGCAGAATACTCACAGAACCCGAGAGTTGACTTAATGTTGCCAAAGGGAAAAGGACTGCACAGGGTGGTTCTGAAGGGAGGGATAAGTGTGGGGAGAAAGATTGGGGGCATTAGGATTACCATGTATATTGCGTGGGGTCACGCGGGACATGGGGAGTGCTGTACAACACAGAGAAGACTAGTAGAGGTTATATAGCATCTTACTACTCCATGATTGATAGCGACTGTATCGGTGTCTTTGAAGGGGTACATGCTAAAGGGGTTTAAAGCATCCAACTATGCTGATGGACAGGGACTTTAAGAGGTTTTTGATGGTGGACTTGGATAAGGGGGAGCATAGTAAACATAATGTTCTTCATGTGATTGTAGATTAATGATAACAAAAAAATTTTTTTAAGTGCAATAAGGGCACAGCACAGAATCATCAGAATAAAAGGTCAGGCTCTGAGTGCTGCAAACAAAAGACACAGGGTTAAAAGAACGGATGAAAACTCAAGAAACCTACGTGCTTCCTTACAGGAGACTCACTTGAGATCCAAGGACACAGACAAACTACAAGCTGAAGGTGTGGTGACAAGTACCCTACACGAGTGAAACTGAAAAACAAACAATCAAACAAATGGATTCTGTTTGAGCCCCCAGAGACAGTCAGTAGAAAATAGCACTATCTGGCCACCGTGAATTCTTTTTGTTTGTTTTCAGCAAGTCCCAGCCATAGATTTAGTGGTGGAGCAACGTCCTTCTCATTTTCTCTCACCTCAACAACTGAGTTGCTGAAATAATAAGAATCTGGGCCTTTGAAATCTGTGGGTTTTATGATCTTCACGAATGTGAAGTAATAACCACCTAAAGAGGGAAGTTTGGACACTCAAGTAAACATGTCACTCCAAAATACACTCTTAGCTCCCAACTGCTCCTGTCTAGAAATTGGTGTTCCTTTTTATTTGACCCTCCATCCTATCAGTGGTGTTCACATAGACGTCCTTCAAACATGGTTGTGAGCAAAGCAACAATTTTACGTTTCTGTCGACCACATGCCCAGAGGAAGGATACTTGTGGTCTTCAGGGAGCACTTAGTGAATGAATGTGGCTAAATACAGACAGGAAGTGAGAAGGAGATGAAAGAGGACAGAGGTGAGAGTCACGGGTTCAAGTCCCTGCACAACCATTTCCTGGTTTCGTAGGTACACTCGGCCGACACGAACTGCAAGTGTCTCGGTGAACCCAGTGCTCTCCCTACAGCCTAGTTACCTTGCAGGATTTTTGGAAGCATAATGTAGGAAAGTGACATTGGATATGTGGTTAACTGCTCTGTACACAAGGACAGATGGGCAGACAGAAAGATGATTGATTGATTGATTGAATGATTGATAGACAGACAGATTGATAAATATAGGTTCATATCGATTAACACAAAGCTATTGCTCATAACCATGAGAGCAATGGTTGAAGCACATAGCGAAACTACAAACAAAAAAGAAGAATAAAATCCAGTTTAAAAAGTGCAATAAGCAGCCATAAGAAGAAAACAAATCCTATCATTGGCAATAACTTGGATGGACCTAGAGGGTATTATGCTCAGTGAAAAAGGCCAGTCGGAGAAATACATGTACCAAATCATTTAACTCATGTGTGGAGTACGATAACAAAGAAAAACTGAAGGAAGAAACAGCAGCATATACACAGGACCCGAGAGTGGACTAACAGTTACCAAAGAGAAAGGGACTGGGTAGTGTTTGTGGGAAGGGATTGATAAGGGCGGGGAAAAATAATGGGGGCATTAGGATTAGCATGAATAATGTGTAGGGTGAATGGTCATTAGGAGGGCTATACAACACAGAGAAGACAAGTAGTGATTCTAGAGCATCTTACGACACGCTGACGGACAGCAACTGAAACTGGGATTTGGCGATGACTTGGTGAAGGGATTAGACTAGTAAACATATTGTTCTGCATGTTTTTGTATATTAATGAGAATAAAAAAAATTTCAAAGTGCTGTAAGAGCCTAGCTATCAAATATCAGAAAAAAAGTACAGGCTTTCACTGCTCCAATCAAAAGACACAGGGTTAGAAGGACGGATGAAAACTTAAGATCACCTAAGTGCTCCCATACTGGAGACTCACTTGTGATCCAAGGACACAGACAAACTACAAGCTGAAGGGGCGGGAACAGGTAACCTATACAAGTGAATCTTTGAAACAAAGAAACAAATGGATTCTGTTTGAGTCCCCAGAGACAGTCACTAGAAAATAGTCCTACCTAGCCACCGTGAATTCCTTTTGTTTGGTATCAGCAGTGCCCAGGTATAGATTTAGTGGTACTGCAATGTCCTTCTCATTTTTCTCACATCAACAAATGAATTGCTGTAATAAGATGCGTCTGGGCTTTTGAAATCACTGGGTTTTATGATATCCACGATTGTAAAGAAGTAATAACCACATAAAGAGGGAAGTTTGGACACTCAACCAAACACGTCTCTCCACAACACACACTTTGCTCCCAAATGCTCCTGTCTAGAAATAGGTGTTCCTTTTTATTTGTCCCTCCTCCTATCAGTGGTGAACATGCCAATGTCCCTCAAACATGGTGGCGAGTAAAGCACCAAGTATACTTTTCTGTCTACAACAGGCCCAGAGGAAGTATAATTGGGGTCTTCAGTGAGGACTTAGTCAATGAATGTGGCTAAATACAGTTAGCAAGCGAGAAGGAGGTTTAAGAGGACAGAGGACAGAGATACGGGTTCAAGTCCCTGCACCACCATTTACTGGTTTTGTAAGCACACGCGGCTGATTCGATCTGCAATTGTCTCAGTGAGCCCAGTGCTCTCCCTACGGCCTAGTGACCTTGCAATGTTTTTGAAAGCATAATGTAGGGAAGTGACATAGGTGATGTAGTTAACTGTTCTGTACATAAGGATAGATGGACAGACAGAAAGAAGGTTGTTTCATAGATAGACAGATAGATAGATGACAGATGATCGATAGATTATACACATGATAGAAGACAGGAAGCTAGATAGATGGATAGATAAATAGAGAGGATAGAGAGATAGAAAGAAGGATATATAGAAAGTTAGATAGATATACAGACAGACAGAGCGATAGATAGATACAGATACATATCGATTGACACAAAGCTGTTGCTCATAACCAGGAGATGAATGGTGAAATCACATAGCTAAACTACAAACAAAAAGGAAGAATGAAATCCAGTTTGCAAAGTGCAGTAAGCAGCCATAAGAAGAAAACAAATCCTACCATTTGCAATGACGTGGATGGAGCTAGACAGTAGTATGTTCAGAAAAATAGGTCAGGCGGAGAAAGACAATATCAAGTGATATCACTCATGTGTGGAGTATAACAAAAAAGAGAAACTGAAGGAAAAAAACAGCAGAATACTCACAGAACCCGAGAGTTGACTTAAAGTTGCCAAAGGGAAAAGGACTGCACAGGGTGGTTCTGAAGGGAGGGATAAGTGTGGGGAGAAAGATTGGGGGCATTAGGATTACCATGTATATTGCGTGGGGTCACGCGGGACATGGGGAGTGCTGTACAACACAGAGAAGACTAGTAGAGGTTATATAGCATCTTACTACTCCATGATTGATAGCGACTGTATCGGTGTCTTTGAAGGGGTACATGCTAAAGGGGTTTAAAGCATCCAACTATGCTGATGGACAGGGACTTTAAGAGGTTTTTGATGGTGGACTTGGATAAGGGGGAGCATAGTAAACATAATGTTCTTCATGTGATTGTAGATTAATGATAACAAAAAAATTTTTTTAAGTGCAATAAGGGCACAGCACAGAATCATCAGAATAAAAGGTCAGGCTCTGAGTGCTGCAAACAAAAGACACAGGGTTAAAAGAACGGATGAAAACTCAAGAAACCTACGTGCTTCCTTACAGGAGACTCACTTGAGATCCAAGGACACAGACAAACTACAAGCTGAAGGTGTGGTGACAAGTACCCTACACGAGTGAAACTGAGAAACAAACAATCAAACAAATGGATTCTGTTTGAGCCCCCAGAGACAGTCAGTAGAAAATAGCACTATCTGGCCACCGTGAATTCTTTTTGTTTGTTTTCAGCAAGTCCCAGCCATAGATTTAGTGGTGGAGCAACGTCCTTCTCATTTTCTCTCACCTCAACAACTGAGTTGCTGAAATAATAAGAATCTGGGCCTTTGAAATCTGTGGGTTTTATGATCTTCACGAATGTGAAGTAATAACCACCTAAAGAGGGAAGTTTGGACACTCAAGTAAACATGTCACTCCAAAATACACTCTTAGCTCCCAACTGCTCCTGTCTAGAAATTGGTGTTCCTTTTTATTTGACCCTCCATCCTATCAGTGGTGTTCACATAGACGTCCTTCAAACATGGTTGTGAGCAAAGCAACAATTTTACGTTTCTGTCGACCACATGCCCAGAGGAAGGATACTTGTGGTCTTCAGGGAGCACTTAGTGAATGAATGTGGCTAAATACAGACAGGAAGTGAGAAGGAGATGAAAGAGGACAGAGGTGAGAGTCACGGGTTCAAGTCCCTGCACAACCATTTCCTGGTTTCGTAGGTACACTCGGCCGACACGAACTGCAAGTGTCTCGGTGAACCCAGTGCTCTCCCTACAGCCTAGTTACCTTGCAGGATTTTTGGAAGCATAATGTAGGAAAGTGACATTGGATATGTGGTTAACTGCTCTGTACACAAGGACAGATGGGCAGACAGAAAGATGATTGATTGATTGATTGAATGATTGATAGACAGACAGATTGATAAATATAGGTTCATATCGATTAACACAAAGCTATTGCTCATAACCATGAGAGCAATGGTTGAAGCACATAGCGAAACTACAAACAAAAAAGAAGAATAAAATCCAGTTTAAAAAGTGCAATAAGCAGCCATAAGAAGAAAACAAATCCTATCATTGGCAATAACTTGGATGGACCTAGAGGGTATTATGCTCAGTGAAAAAGGCCAGTCGGAGAAATACATGTACCAAATCATTTAACTCATGTGTGGAGTACGATAACAAAGAAAAACTGAAGGAAGAAACAGCAGCATATACACAGGACCCGAGAGTGGACTAACAGTTACCAAAGAGAAAGGGACTGGGTAGTGTTTGTGGGAAGGGATTGATAAGGGCGGGGAAAAAGAATGGGGGCATTAGGATTAGCATGAATAATGTGTAGGGTGAATGGTCATTAGGAGGGCTATACAACACAGAGAAGACAAGTAGTGATTCTAGAGCATCTTACGACACGCTGACGGACAGCAACTGAAACTGGGATTTGGCGATGACTTGGTGAAGGGATTAGACTAGTAAACATATTGTTCTGCATGTTTTTGTATATTAATGAGAATAAAAAAAATTTCAAAGTGCTGTAAGAGCCTAGCTATCAAATATCAGAAAAAAAGTACAGGCTTTCACTGCTCCAATCAAAAGACACAGGGTTAGAAGGACGGATGAAAACTTAAGATCACCTAAGTGCTCCCATACTGGAGACTCACTTGTGATCCAAGGACACAGACAAACTACAAGCTGAAGGGGCGGGAACAGGTAACCTATACAAGTGAATCTTTGAAACAAAGAAACAAATGGATTCTGTTTGAGTCCCCAGAGACAGTCACTAGAAAATAGTCCTACCTAGCCACCGTGAATTCCTTTTGTTTGGTATCAGCAGTGCCCAGGTATAGATTTAGTGGTACTGCAATGTCCTTCTCATTTTTCTCACATCAACAAATGAATTGCTGTAATAAGATGCGTCTGGGCTTTTGAAATCACTGGGTTTTATGATATCCACGATTGTAAAGAAGTAATAACCACATAAAGAGGGAAGTTTGGACACTCAACCAAACACGTCTCTCCACAACACACACTTTGCTCCCAAATGCTCCTGTCTAGAAATAGGTGTTCCTTTTTATTTGTCCCTCCTCCTATCAGTGGTGAACATGCCAATGTCCCTCAAACATGGTGGCGAGTAAAGCACCAAGTATACTTTTCTGTCTACAACAGGCCCAGAGGAAGTATAATTGGGGTCTTCAGTGAGGACTTAGTCAATGAATGTGGCTAAATACAGTTAGCAAGCGAGAAGGAGGTTTAAGAGGACAGAGGACAGAGATACGGGTTCAAGTCCCTGCACCACCATTTACTGGTTTTGTAAGCACACGCGGCTGATTCGATCTGCAATTGTCTCAGTGAGCCCAGTGCTCTCCCTACGGCCTAGTGACCTTGCAATGTTTTTGAAAGCATAATGTAGGGAAGTGACATAGGTGATGTAGTTAACTGTTCTGTACATAAGGATAGATGGACAGACAGAAAGAAGGTTGTTTCATAGATAGACAGATAGATAGATGACAGATGATCGATAGATTATACACATGATAGAAGACAGGAAGCTAGATAGATGGATAGATAAATAGAGAGGATAGAGAGATAGAAAGAAGGATATATAGAAAGTTAGATAGATATACAGACAGACAGAGCGATAGATAGATACAGATACATATCGATTGACACAAAGCTGTTGCTCATAACCAGGAGATGAATGGTGAAATCACATAGCTAAACTACAAACAAAAAGGAAGAATGAAATCCAGTTTGCAAAGTGCAGTAAGCAGCCATAAGAAGAAAACAAATCCTACCATTTGCAATGACGTGGATGGAGCTAGACAGTAGTATGTTCAGAAAAATAGGTCAGGCGGAGAAAGACAATATCAAGTGATATCACTCATGTGTGGAGTATAACAAAAAAGAGAAACTGAAGGAAAAAAACAGCAGAATACTCACAGAACCCGAGAGTTGACTTAAAGTTGCCAAAGGGAAAAGGACTGCACAGGGTGGTTCTGAAGGGAGGGATAAGTGTGGGGAGAAAGATTGGGGGCATTAGGATTACCATGTATATTGCGTGGGGTCACGCGGGACATGGGGAGTGCTGTACAACACAGAGAAGACTAGTAGAGGTTATATAGCATCTTACTACTCCATGATTGATAGCGACTGTATCGGTGTCTTTGAAGGGGTACATGCTAAAGGGGTTTAAAGCATCCAACTATGCTGATGGACAGGGACTTTAAGAGGTTTTTGATGGTGGACTTGGATAAGGGGGAGCATAGTAAACATAATGTTCTTCATGTGATTGTAGATTAATGATAACAAAAAAATTTTTTTAAGTGCAATAAGGGCACAGCACAGAATCATCAGAATAAAAGGTCAGGCTCTGAGTGCTGCAAACAAAAGACACAGGGTTAAAAGAACGGATGAAAACTCAAGAAACCTACGTGCTTCCTTACAGGAGACTCACTTGAGATCCAAGGACACAGACAAACTACAAGCTGAAGGTGTGGTGACAAGTACCCTACACGAGTGAAACTGAAAAACAAACAATCAAACAAATGGATTCTGTTTGAGCCCCCAGAGACAGTCAGTAGAAAATAGCACTATCTGGCCACCGTGAATTCTTTTTGTTTGTTTTCAGCAAGTCCCAGCCATAGATTTAGTGGTGGAGCAACGTCCTTCTCATTTTCTCTCACCTCAACAACTGAGTTGCTGAAATAATAAGAATCTGGGCCTTTGAAATCTGTGGGTTTTATGATCTTCACGAATGTGAAGTAATAACCACCTAAAGAGGGAAGTTTGGACACTCAAGTAAACATGTCACTCCAAAATACACTCTTAGCTCCCAACTGCTCCTGTCTAGAAATTGGTGTTCCTTTTTATTTGACCCTCCATCCTATCAGTGGTGTTCACATAGACGTCCTTCAAACATGGTTGTGAGCAAAGCAACAATTTTACGTTTCTGTCGACCACATGCCCAGAGGAAGGATACTTGTGGTCTTCAGGGAGCACTTAGTGAATGAATGTGGCTAAATACAGACAGGAAGTGAGAAGGAGATGAAAGAGGACAGAGGTGAGAGTCACGGGTTCAAGTCCCTGCACAACCATTTCCTGGTTTCGTAGGTACACTCGGCCGACACGAACTGCAAGTGTCTCGGTGAACCCAGTGCTCTCCCTACAGCCTAGTTACCTTGCAGGATTTTTGGAAGCATAATGTAGGAAAGTGACATTGGATATGTGGTTAACTGCTCTGTACACAAGGACAGATGGGCAGACAGAAAGATGATTGATTGATTGATTGAATGATTGATAGACAGACAGATTGATAAATATAGGTTCATATCGATTAACACAAAGCTATTGCTCATAACCATGAGAGCAATGGTTGAAGCACATAGCGAAACTACAAACAAAAAAGAAGAATAAAATCCAGTTTAAAAAGTGCAATAAGCAGCCATAAGAAGAAAACAAATCCTATCATTGGCAATAACTTGGATGGACCTAGAGGGTATTATGCTCAGTGAAAAAGGCCAGTCGGAGAAATACATGTACCAAATCATTTAACTCATGTGTGGAGTACGATAACAAAGAAAAACTGAAGGAAGAAACAGCAGCATATACACAGGACCCGAGAGTGGACTAACAGTTACCAAAGAGAAAGGGACTGGGTAGTGTTTGTGGGAAGGGATTGATAAGGGCGGGGAAAAAGAATGGGGGCATTAGGATTAGCATGAATAATGTGTAGGGTGAATGGTCATTAGGAGGGCTATACAACACAGAGAAGACAAGTAGTGATTCTAGAGCATCTTACGACACGCTGACGGACAGCAACTGAAACTGGGATTTGGCGATGACTTGGTGAAGGGATTAGACTAGTAAACATATTGTTCTGCATGTTTTTGTATATTAATGAGAATAAAAAAAATTTCAAAGTGCTGTAAGAGCCTAGCTATCAAATATCAGAAAAAAAGTACAGGCTTTCACTGCTCCAATCAAAAGACACAGGGTTAGAAGGACGGATGAAAACTTAAGATCACCTAAGTGCTCCCATACTGGAGACTCACTTGTGATCCAAGGACACAGACAAACTACAAGCTGAAGGGGCGGGAACAGGTAACCTATACAAGTGAATCTTTGAAACAAAGAAACAAATGGATTCTGTTTGAGTCCCCAGAGACAGTCACTAGAAAATAGTCCTACCTAGCCACCGTGAATTCCTTTTGTTTGGTATCAGCAGTGCCCAGGTATAGATTTAGTGGTACTGCAATGTCCTTCTCATTTTTCTCACATCAACAAATGAATTGCTGTAATAAGATGCGTCTGGGCTTTTGAAATCACTGGGTTTTATGATATCCACGATTGTAAAGAAGTAATAACCACATAAAGAGGGAAGTTTGGACACTCAACCAAACACGTCTCTCCACAACACACACTTTGCTCCCAAATGCTCCTGTCTAGAAATAGGTGTTCCTTTTTATTTGTCCCTCCTCCTATCAGTGGTGAACATGCCAATGTCCCTCAAACATGGTGGCGAGTAAAGCACCAAGTATACTTTTCTGTCTACAACAGGCCCAGAGGAAGTATAATTGGGGTCTTCAGTGAGGACTTAGTCAATGAATGTGGCTAAATACAGTTAGCAAGCGAGAAGGAGGTTTAAGAGGACAGAGGACAGAGATACGGGTTCAAGTCCCTGCACCACCATTTACTGGTTTTGTAAGCACACGCGGCTGATTCGATCTGCAATTGTCTCAGTGAGCCCAGTGCTCTCCCTACGGCCTAGTGACCTTGCAATGTTTTTGAAAGCATAATGTAGGGAAGTGACATAGGTGATGTAGTTAACTGTTCTGTACATAAGGATAGATGGACAGACAGAAAGAAGGTTGTTTCATAGATAGACAGATAGATAGATGACAGATGATCGATAGATTATACACATGATAGAAGACAGGAAGCTAGATAGATGGATAGATAAATAGAGAGGATAGAGAGATAGAAAGAAGGATATATAGAAAGTTAGATAGATATACAGACAGACAGAGCGATAGATAGATACAGATACATATCGATTGACACAAAGCTGTTGCTCATAACCAGGAGATGAATGGTGAAATCACATAGCTAAACTACAAACAAAAAGGAAGAATGAAATCCAGTTTGCAAAGTGCAGTAAGCAGCCATAAGAAGAAAACAAATCCTACCATTTGCAATGACGTGGATGGAGCTAGACAGTAGTATGTTCAGAAAAATAGGTCAGGCGGAGAAAGACAATATCAAGTGATATCACTCATGTGTGGAGTATAACAACAAAGAGAAACTGAAGGAAAAAAACAGCAGAATACTCACAGAACCCGAGAGTTGACTTAAAGTTGCCAAAGGGAAAAGGACTGCACAGGGTGGTTCTGAAGGGAGGGATAAGTGTGGGGAGAAAGATTGGGGGCATTAGGATTACCATGTATATTGCGTGGGGTCACGCGGGACATGGGGAGTGCTGTACAACACAGAGAAGACTAGTAGAGGTTATATAGCATCTTACTACTCCATGATTGATAGCGACTGTATCGGTGTCTTTGAAGGGGTACATGCTAAAGGGGTTTAAAGCATCCAACTATGCTGATGGACAGGGACTTTAAGAGGTTTTTGATGGTGGACTTGGATAAGGGGGAGCATAGTAAACATAATGTTCTTCATGTGATTGTAGATTAATGATAACAAAAAAATTTTTTTAAGTGCAATAAGGGCACAGCACAGAATCATCAGAATAAAAGGTCAGGCTCTGAGTGCTGCAAACAAAAGACACAGGGTTAAAAGAACGGATGAAAACTCAAGAAACCTACGTGCTTCCTTACAGGAGACTCACTTGAGATCCAAGGACACAGACAAACTACAAGCTGAAGGTGTGGTGACAAGTACCCTACACGAGTGAAACTGAAAAACAAACAATCAAACAAATGGATTCTGTTTGAGCCCCCAGAGACAGTCAGTAGAAAATAGCACTATCTGGCCACCGTGAATTCTTTTTGTTTGTTTTCAGCAAGTCCCAGCCATAGATTTAGTGGTGGAGCAACGTCCTTCTCATTTTCTCTCACCTCAACAACTGAGTTGCTGAAATAATAAGAATCTGGGCCTTTGAAATCTGTGGGTTTTATGATCTTCACGAATGTGAAGTAATAACCACCTAAAGAGGGAAGTTTGGACACTCAAGTAAACATGTCACTCCAAAATACACTCTTAGCTCCCAACTGCTCCTGTCTAGAAATTGGTGTTCCTTTTTATTTGACCCTCCATCCTATCAGTGGTGTTCACATAGACGTCCTTCAAACATGGTTGTGAGCAAAGCAACAATTTTACGTTTCTGTCGACCACATGCCCAGAGGAAGGATACTTGTGGTCTTCAGGGAGCACTTAGTGAATGAATGTGGCTAAATACAGACAGGAAGTGAGAAGGAGATGAAAGAGGACAGAGGTGAGAGTCACGGGTTCAAGTCCCTGCACAACCATTTCCTGGTTTCGTAGGTACACTCGGCCGACACGAACTGCAAGTGTCTCGGTGAACCCAGTGCTCTCCCTACAGCCTAGTTACCTTGCAGGATTTTTGGAAGCATAATGTAGGAAAGTGACATTGGATATGTGGTTAACTGCTCTGTACACAAGGACAGATGGGCAGACAGAAAGATGATTGATTGATTGATTGAATGATTGATAGACAGACAGATTGATAAATATAGGTTCATATCGATTAACACAAAGCTATTGCTCATAACCATGAGAGCAATGGTTGAAGCACATAGCGAAACTACAAACAAAAAAGAAGAATAAAATCCAGTTTAAAAAGTGCAATAAGCAGCCATAAGAAGAAAACAAATCCTATCATTGGCAATAACTTGGATGGACCTAGAGGGTATTATGCTCAGTGAAAAAGGCCAGTCGGAGAAATACATGTACCAAATCATTTAACTCATGTGTGGAGTACGATAACAAAGAAAAACTGAAGGAAGAAACAGCAGCATATACACAGGACCCGAGAGTGGACTAACAGTTACCAAAGAGAAAGGGACTGGGTAGTGTTTGTGGGAAGGGATTGATAAGGGCGGGGAAAAAGAATGGGGGCATTAGGATTAGCATGAATAATGTGTAGGGTGAATGGTCATTAGGAGGGCTATACAACACAGAGAAGACAAGTAGTGATTCTAGAGCATCTTACGACACGCTGACGGACAGCAACTGAAACTGGGATTTGGCGATGACTTGGTGAAGGGATTAGACTAGTAAACATATTGTTCTGCATGTTTTTGTATATTAATGAGAATAAAAAAAATTTCAAAGTGCTGTAAGAGCCTAGCTATCAAATATCAGAAAAAAAGTACAGGCTTTCACTGCTCCAATCAAAAGACACAGGGTTAGAAGGACGGATGAAAACTTAAGATCACCTAAGTGCTCCCATACTGGAGACTCACTTGTGATCCAAGGACACAGACAAACTACAAGCTGAAGGGGCGGGAACAGGTAACCTATACAAGTGAATCTTTGAAACAAAGAAACAAATGGATTCTGTTTGAGTCCCCAGAGACAGTCACTAGAAAATAGTCCTACCTAGCCACCGTGAATTCCTTTTGTTTGGTATCAGCAGTGCCCAGGTATAGATTTAGTGGTACTGCAATGTCCTTCTCATTTTTCTCACATCAACAAATGAATTGCTGTAATAAGATGCGTCTGGGCTTTTGAAATCACTGGGTTTTATGATATCCACGATTGTAAAGAAGTAATAACCACATAAAGAGGGAAGTTTGGACACTCAACCAAACACGTCTCTCCACAACACACACTTTGCTCCCAAATGCTCCTGTCTAGAAATAGGTGTTCCTTTTTATTTGTCCCTCCTCCTATCAGTGGTGAACATGCCAATGTCCCTCAAACATGGTGGCGAGTAAAGCACCAAGTATACTTTTCTGTCTACAACAGGCCCAGAGGAAGTATAATTGGGGTCTTCAGTGAGGACTTAGTCAATGAATGTGGCTAAATACAGTTAGCAAGCGAGAAGGAGGTTTAAGAGGACAGAGGACAGAGATACGGGTTCAAGTCCCTGCACCACCATTTACTGGTTTTGTAAGCACACGCGGCTGATTCGATCTGCAATTGTCTCAGTGAGCCCAGTGCTCTCCCTACGGCCTAGTGACCTTGCAATGTTTTTGAAAGCATAATGTAGGGAAGTGACATAGGTGATGTAGTTAACTGTTCTGTACATAAGGATAGATGGACAGACAGAAAGAAGGTTGTTTCATAGATAGACAGATAGATAGATGACAGATGATCGATAGATTATACACATGATAGAAGACAGGAAGCTAGATAGATGGATAGATAAATAGAGAGGATAGAGAGATAGAAAGAAGGATATATAGAAAGTTAGATAGATATACAGACAGACAGAGCGATAGATAGATACAGATACATATCAATTGACACAAAGCTGTTGCTCATAACCAGGAGATGAATGGTGAAATCACATAGCTAAACTACAAACAAAAAGGAAGAATGAAATCCAGTTTGCAAAGTGCAGTAAGCAGCCATAAGAAGAAAACAAATCCTACCATTTGCAATGACGTGGATGGAGCTAGACAGTAGTATGTTCAGAAAAATAGGTCAGGCGGAGAAAGACAATATCAAGTGATATCACTCATGTGTGGAGTATAACAACAAAGAGAAACTGAAGGAAAAAAACAGCAGAATACTCACAGAACCCGAGAGTTGACTTAAAGTTGCCAAAGGGAAAAGGACTGCACAGGGTGGTTCTGAAGGGAGGGATAAGTGTGGGGAGAAAGATTGGGGGCATTAGGATTACCATGTATATTGCGTGGGGTCACGCGGGACATGGGGAGTGCTGTACAACACAGAGAAGACTAGTAGAGGTTATATAGCATCTTACTACTCCATGATTGATAGCGACTGTATCGGTGTCTTTGAAGGGGTACATGCTAAAGGGGTTTAAAGCATCCAACTATGCTGATGGACAGGGACTTTAAGAGGTTTTTGATGGTGGACTTGGATAAGGGGGAGCATAGTAAACATAATGTTCTTCATGTGATTGTAGATTAATGATAACAAAAAAATTTTTTTAAGTGCAATAAGGGCACAGCACAGAATCATCAGAATAAAAGGTCAGGCTCTGAGTGCTGCAAACAAAAGACACAGGGTTAAAAGAACGGATGAAAACTCAAGAAACCTACGTGCTTCCTTACAGGAGACTCACTTGAGATCCAAGGACACAGACAAACTACAAGCTGAAGGTGTGGTGACAAGTACCCTACACGAGTGAAACTGAAAAACAAACAATCAAACAAATGGATTCTGTTTGAGCCCCCAGAGACAGTCAGTAGAAAATAGCACTATCTGGCCACCGTGAATTCTTTTTGTTTGTTTTCAGCAAGTCCCAGCCATAGATTTAGTGGTGGAGCAACGTCCTTCTCATTTTCTCTCACCTCAACAACTGAGTTGCTGAAATAATAAGAATCTGGGCCTTTGAAATCTGTGGGTTTTATGATCTTCACGAATGTGAAGTAATAACCACCTAAAGAGGGAAGTTTGGACACTCAAGTAAACATGTCACTCCAAAATACACTCTTAGCTCCCAACTGCTCCTGTCTAGAAATTGGTGTTCCTTTTTATTTGACCCTCCATCCTATCAGTGGTGTTCACATAGACGTCCTTCAAACATGGTTGTGAGCAAAGCAACAATTTTACGTTTCTGTCGACCACATGCCCAGAGGAAGGATACTTGTGGTCTTCAGGGAGCACTTAGTGAATGAATGTGGCTAAATACAGACAGGAAGTGAGAAGGAGATGAAAGAGGACAGAGGTGAGAGTCACGGGTTCAAGTCCCTGCACAACCATTTCCTGGTTTCGTAGGTACACTCGGCCGACACGAACTGCAAGTGTCTCGGTGAACCCAGTGCTCTCCCTACAGCCTAGTTACCTTGCAGGATTTTTGGAAGCATAATGTAGGAAAGTGACATTGGATATGTGGTTAACTGCTCTGTACACAAGGACAGATGGGCAGACAGAAAGATGATTGATTGATTGATTGAATGATTGATAGACAGACAGATTGATAAATATAGGTTCATATCGATTAACACAAAGCTATTGCTCATAACCATGAGAGCAATGGTTGAAGCACATAGCGAAACTACAAACAAAAAAGAAGAATAAAATCCAGTTTAAAAAGTGCAATAAGCAGCCATAAGAAGAAAACAAATCCTATCATTGGCAATAACTTGGATGGACCTAGAGGGTATTATGCTCAGTGAAAAAGGCCAGTCGGAGAAATACATGTACCAAATCATTTAACTCATGTGTGGAGTACGATAACAAAGAAAAACTGAAGGAAGAAACAGCAGCATATACACAGGACCCGAGAGTGGACTAACAGTTACCAAAGAGAAAGGGACTGGGTAGTGTTTGTGGGAAGGGATTGATAAGGGCGGGGAAAAATAATGGGGGCATTAGGATTAGCATGAATAATGTGTAGGGTGAATGGTCATTAGGAGGGCTATACAACACAGAGAAGACAAGTAGTGATTCTAGAGCATCTTACGACACGCTGACGGACAGCAACTGAAACTGGGATTTGGCGATGACTTGGTGAAGGGATTAGACTAGTAAACATATTGTTCTGCATGTTTTTGTATATTAATGAGAATAAAAAAAATTTCAAAGTGCTGTAAGAGCCTAGCTATCAAATATCAGAAAAAAAGTACAGGCTTTCACTGCTCCAATCAAAAGACACAGGGTTAGAAGGACGGATGAAAACTTAAGATCACCTAAGTGCTCCCATACTGGAGACTCACTTGTGATCCAAGGACACAGACAAACTACAAGCTGAAGGGGCGGGAACAGGTAACCTATACAAGTGAATCTTTGAAACAAAGAAACAAATGGATTCTGTTTGAGTCCCCAGAGACAGTCACTAGAAAATAGTCCTACCTAGCCACCGTGAATTCCTTTTGTTTGGTATCAGCAGTGCCCAGGTATAGATTTAGTGGTACTGCAATGTCCTTCTCATTTTTCTCACATCAACAAATGAATTGCTGTAATAAGATGCGTCTGGGCTTTTGAAATCACTGGGTTTTATGATATCCACGATTGTAAAGAAGTAATAACCACATAAAGAGGGAAGTTTGGACACTCAACCAAACACGTCTCTCCACAACACACACTTTGCTCCCAAATGCTCCTGTCTAGAAATAGGTGTTCCTTTTTATTTGTCCCTCCTCCTATCAGTGGTGAACATGCCAATGTCCCTCAAACATGGTGGCGAGTAAAGCACCAAGTATACTTTTCTGTCTACAACAGGCCCAGAGGAAGTATAATTGGGGTCTTCAGTGAGGACTTAGTCAATGAATGTGGCTAAATACAGTTAGCAAGCGAGAAGGAGGTTTAAGAGGACAGAGGACAGAGATACGGGTTCAAGTCCCTGCACCACCATTTACTGGTTTTGTAAGCACACGCGGCTGATTCGATCTGCAATTGTCTCAGTGAGCCCAGTGCTCTCCCTACGGCCTAGTGACCTTGCAATGTTTTTGAAAGCATAATGTAGGGAAGTGACATAGGTGATGTAGTTAACTGTTCTGTACATAAGGATAGTTGGACAGACAGAAAGAAGGTTGTTTCATAGATAGACAGATAGATAGATGACAGATGATCGATAGATTATACACATGATAGAAGACAGGAAGCTAGATAGATGGATAGATAAATAGAGAGGATAGAGAGATAGAAAGAAGGATATATAGAAAGTTAGATAGATATACAGACAGACAGAGCGATAGATAGATACAGATACATATCGATTGACACAAAGCTGTTGCTCATAACCAGGAGATGAATGGTGAAATCACATAGCTAAACTACAAACAAAAAGGAAGAATGAAATCCAGTTTGCAAAGTGCAGTAAGCAGCCATAAGAAGAAAACAAATCCTACCATTTGCAATGACGTGGATGGAGCTAGACAGTAGTATGTTCAGAAAAATAGGTCAGGCGGAGAAAGACAATATCAAGTGATATCACTCATGTGTGGAGTATAACAAAAAAGAGAAACTGAAGGAAAAAAACAGCAG
Organism: Manis pentadactyla; assembly: GCF_030020395.1. Lineage (NCBI taxonomy): Eukaryota > Metazoa > Chordata > Mammalia > Pholidota > Manidae > Manis > Manis pentadactyla. Next base: position 337,121 of record NW_026644629.1, read on the forward strand.
AATACTCACAGAACCCGAGAGTTGACTTAAAGTTGCCAAAGGGAAAAGGACTGCACAGGGTGGTTCTGAAGGGAGGGATAAGTGTGGGGAGAAAGATTGGGGGCATTAGGATTACCATGTATATTGCGTGGGGTCACGCGGGACATGGGGAGTGCTGTACAACACAGAGAAGACTAGTAGAGGTTATATAGCATCTTACTACTCCATGATTGATAGCGACTGTATCGGTGTCTTTGAAGGGGTACATGCTAAAGGGGTTTAAAGCATCCAACTATGCTGATGGACAGGGACTTTAAGAGGTTTTTGATGGTGGACTTGGATAAGGGGGAGCATAGTAAACATAATGTTCTTCATGTGATTGTAGATTAATGATAACAAAAAAATTTTTTTAAGTGCAATAAGGGCACAGCACAGAATCATCAGAATAAAAGGTCAGGCTCTGAGTGCTGCAAACAAAAGACACAGGGTTAAAAGAACGGATGAAAACTCAAGAAACCTACGTGCTTCCTTACAGGAGACTCACTTGAGATCCAAGGACACAGACAAACTACAAGCTGAAGGTGTGGTGACAAGTACCCTACACGAGTGAAACTGAAAAACAAACAATCAAACAAATGGATTCTGTTTGAGCCCCCAGAGACAGTCAGTAGAAAATAGCACTATCTGGCCACCGTGAATTCTTTTTGTTTGTTTTCAGCAAGTCCCAGCCATAGATTTAGTGGTGGAGCAACGTCCTTCTCATTTTCTCTCACCTCAACAACTGAGTTGCTGAAATAATAAGAATCTGGGCCTTTGAAATCTGTGGGTTTTATGATCTTCACGAATGTGAAGTAATAACCACCTAAAGAGGGAAGTTTGGACACTCAAGTAAACATGTCACTCCAAAATACACTCTTAGCTCCCAACTGCTCCTGTCTAGAAATTGGTGTTCCTTTTTATTTGACCCTCCATCCTATCAGTGGTGTTCACATAGACGTCCTTCAAACATGGTTGTGAGCAAAGCAACAATTTTACGTTTCTGTCGACCACATGCCCAGAGGAAGGATACTTGTGGTCTTCAGGGAGCACTTAGTGAATGAATGTGGCTAAATACAGACAGGAAGTGAGAAGGAGATGAAAGAGGACAGAGGTGAGAGTCACGGGTTCAAGTCCCTGCACAACCATTTCCTGGTTTCGTAGGTACACTCGGCCGACACGAACTGCAAGTGTCTCGGTGAACCCAGTGCTCTCCCTACAGCCTAGTTACCTTGCAGGATTTTTGGAAGCATAATGTAGGAAAGTGACATTGGATATGTGGTTAACTGCTCTGTACACAAGGACAGATGGGCAGACAGAAAGATGATTGATTGATTGATTGAATGATTGATAGACAGACAGATTGATAAATATAGGTTCATATCGATTAACACAAAGCTATTGCTCATAACCATGAGAGCAATGGTTGAAGCACATAGCGAAACTACAAACAAAAAAGAAGAATAAAATCCAGTTTAAAAAGTGCAATAAGCAGCCATAAGAAGAAAACAAATCCTATCATTGGCAATAACTTGGATGGACCTAGAGGGTATTATGCTCAGTGAAAAAGGCCAGTCGGAGAAATACATGTACCAAATCATTTAACTCATGTGTGGAGTACGATAACAAAGAAAAACTGAAGGAAGAAACAGCAGCATATACACAGGACCCGAGAGTGGACTAACAGTTACCAAAGAGAAAGGGACTGGGTAGTGTTTGTGGGAAGGGATTGATAAGGGCGGGGAAAAAGAATGGGGGCATTAGGATTAGCATGAATAATGTGTAGGGTGAATGGTCATTAGGAGGGCTATACAACACAGAGAAGACAAGTAGTGATTCTAGAGCATCTTACGACACGCTGACGGACAGCAACTGAAACTGGGATTTGGCGATGACTTGGTGAAGGGATTAGACTAGTAAACATATTGTTCTGCATGTTTTTGTATATTAATGAGAATAAAAAAAATTTCAAAGTGCTGTAAGAGCCTAGCTATCAAATATCAGAAAAAAAGTACAGGCTTTCACTGCTCCAATCAAAAGACACAGGGTTAGAAGGACGGATGAAAACTTAAGATCACCTAAGTGCTCCCATACTGGAGACTCACTTGTGATCCAAGGACACAGACAAACTACAAGCTGAAGGGGCGGGAACAGGTAACCTATACAAGTGAATCTTTGAAACAAAGAAACAAATGGATTCTGTTTGAGTCCCCAGAGACAGTCACTAGAAAATAGTCCTACCTAGCCACCGTGAATTCCTTTTGTTTGGTATCAGCAGTGCCCAGGTATAGATTTAGTGGTACTGCAATGTCCTTCTCATTTTTCTCACATCAACAAATGAATTGCTGTAATAAGATGCGTCTGGGCTTTTGAAATCACTGGGTTTTATGATATCCACGATTGTAAAGAAGTAATAACCACATAAAGAGGGAAGTTTGGACACTCAACCAAACACGTCTCTCCACAACACACACTTTGCTCCCAAATGCTCCTGTCTAGAAATAGGTGTTCCTTTTTATTTGTCCCTCCTCCTATCAGTGGTGAACATGCCAATGTCCCTCAAACATGGTGGCGAGTAAAGCACCAAGTATACTTTTCTGTCTACAACAGGCCCAGAGGAAGTATAATTGGGGTCTTCAGTGAGGACTTAGTCAATGAATGTGGCTAAATACAGTTAGCAAGCGAGAAGGAGGTTTAAGAGGACAGAGGACAGAGATACGGGTTCAAGTCCCTGCACCACCATTTACTGGTTTTGTAAGCACACGCGGCTGATTCGATCTGCAATTGTCTCAGTGAGCCCAGTGCTCTCCCTACGGCCTAGTGACCTTGCAATGTTTTTGAAAGCATAATGTAGGGAAGTGACATAGGTGATGTAGTTAACTGTTCTGTACATAAGGATAGATGGACAGACAGAAAGAAGGTTGTTTCATAGATAGACAGATAGATAGATGACAGATGATCGATAGATTATACACATGATAGAAGACAGGAAGCTAGATAGATGGATAGATAAATAGAGAGGATAGAGAGATAGAAAGAAGGATATATAGAAAGTTAGATAGATATACAGACAGACAGAGCGATAGATAGATACAGATACATATCGATTGACACAAAGCTGTTGCTCATAACCAGGAGATGAATGGTGAAATCACATAGCTAAACTACAAACAAAAAGGAAGAATGAAATCCAGTTTGCAAAGTGCAGTAAGCAGCCATAAGAAGAAAACAAATCCTACCATTTGCAATGACGTGGATGGAGCTAGACAGTAGTATGTTCAGAAAAATAGGTCAGGCGGAGAAAGACAATATCAAGTGATATCACTCATGTGTGGAGTATAACAAAAAAGAGAAACTGAAGGAAAAAAACAGCAGAATACTCACAGAACCCGAGAGTTGACTTAAAGTTGCCAAAGGGAAAAGGACTGCACAGGGTGGTTCTGAAGGGAGGGATAAGTGTGGGGAGAAAGATTGGGGGCATTAGGATTACCATGTATATTGCGTGGGGTCACGCGGGACATGGGGAGTGCTGTACAACACAGAGAAGACTAGTAGAGGTTATATAGCATCTTACTACTCCATGATTGATAGCGACTGTATCGGTGTCTTTGAAGGGGTACATGCTAAAGGGGTTTAAAGCATCCAACTATGCTGATGGACAGGGACTTTAAGAGGTTTTTGATGGTGGACTTGGATAAGGGGGAGCATAGTAAACATAATGTTCTTCATGTGATTGTAGATTAATGATAACAAAAAAATTTTTTTAAGTGCAATAAGGGCACAGCACAGAATCATCAGAATAAAAGGTCAGGCTCTGAGTGCTGCAAACAAAAGACACAGGGTTAAAAGAACGGATGAAAACTCAAGAAACCTACGTGCTTCCTTACAGGAGACTCACTTGAGATCCAAGGACACAGACAAACTACAAGCTGAAGGTGTGGTGACAAGTACCCTACACGAGTGAAACTGAAAAACAAACAATCAAACAAATGGATTCTGTTTGAGCCCCCAGAGACAGTCAGTAGAAAATAGCACTATCTGGCCACCGTGAATTCTTTTTGTTTGTTTTCAGCAAGTCCCAGCCATAGATTTAGTGGTGGAGCAACGTCCTTCTCATTTTCTCTCACCTCAACAACTGAGTTGCTGAAATAATAAGAATCTGGGCCTTTGAAATCTGTGGGTTTTATGATCTTCACGAATGTGAAGTAATAACCACCTAAAGAGGGAAGTTTGGACACTCAAGTAAACATGTCACTCCAAAATACACTCTTAGCTCCCAACTGCTCCTGTCTAGAAATTGGTGTTCCTTTTTATTTGACCCTCCATCCTATCAGTGGTGTTCACATAGACGTCCTTCAAACATGGTTGTGAGCAAAGCAACAATTTTACGTTTCTGTCGACCACATGCCCAGAGGAAGGATACTTGTGGTCTTCAGGGAGCACTTAGTGAATGAATGTGGCTAAATACAGACAGGAAGTGAGAAGGAGATGAAAGAGGACAGAGGTGAGAGTCACGGGTTCAAGTCCCTGCACAACCATTTCCTGGTTTCGTAGGTACACTCGGCCGACACGAACTGCAAGTGTCTCGGTGAACCCAGTGCTCTCCCTACAGCCTAGTTACCTTGCAGGATTTTTGGAAGCATAATGTAGGAAAGTGACATTGGATATGTGGTTAACTGCTCTGTACACAAGGACAGATGGGCAGACAGAAAGATGATTGATTGATTGATTGAATGATTGATAGACAGACAGATTGATAAATATAGGTTCATATCGATTAACACAAAGCTATTGCTCATAACCATGAGAGCAATGGTTGAAGCACATAGCGAAACTACAAACAAAAAAGAAGAATAAAATCCAGTTTAAAAAGTGCAATAAGCAGCCATAAGAAGAAAACAAATCCTATCATTGGCAATAACTTGGATGGACCTAGAGGGTATTATGCTCAGTGAAAAAGGCCAGTCGGAGAAATACATGTACCAAATCATTTAACTCATGTGTGGAGTACGATAACAAAGAAAAACTGAAGGAAGAAACAGCAGCATATACACAGGACCCGAGAGTGGACTAACAGTTACCAAAGAGAAAGGGACTGGGTAGTGTTTGTGGGAAGGGATTGATAAGGGCGGGGAAAAATAATGGGGGCATTAGGATTAGCATGAATAATGTGTAGGGTGAATGGTCATTAGGAGGGCTATACAACACAGAGAAGACAAGTAGTGATTCTAGAGCATCTTACGACACGCTGACGGACAGCAACTGAAACTGGGATTTGGCGATGACTTGGTGAAGGGATTAGACTAGTAAACATATTGTTCTGCATGTTTTTGTATATTAATGAGAATAAAAAAAATTTCAAAGTGCTGTAAGAGCCTAGCTATCAAATATCAGAAAAAAAGTACAGGCTTTCACTGCTCCAATCAAAAGACACAGGGTTAGAAGGACGGATGAAAACTTAAGATCACCTAAGTGCTCCCATACTGGAGACTCACTTGTGATCCAAGGACACAGACAAACTACAAGCTGAAGGGGCGGGAACAGGTAACCTATACAAGTGAATCTTTGAAACAAAGAAACAAATGGATTCTGTTTGAGTCCCCAGAGACAGTCACTAGAAAATAGTCCTACCTAGCCACCGTGAATTCCTTTTGTTTGGTATCAGCAGTGCCCAGGTATAGATTTAGTGGTACTGCAATGTCCTTCTCATTTTTCTCACATCAACAAATGAATTGCTGTAATAAGATGCGTCTGGGCTTTTGAAATCACTGGGTTTTATGATATCCACGATTGTAAAGAAGTAATAACCACATAAAGAGGGAAGTTTGGACACTCAACCAAACACGTCTCTCCACAACACACACTTTGCTCCCAAATGCTCCTGTCTAGAAATAGGTGTTCCTTTTTATTTGTCCCTCCTCCTATCAGTGGTGAACATGCCAATGTCCCTCAAACATGGTGGCGAGTAAAGCACCAAGTATACTTTTCTGTCTACAACAGGCCCAGAGGAAGTATAATTGGGGTCTTCAGTGAGGACTTAGTCAATGAATGTGGCTAAATACAGTTAGCAAGCGAGAAGGAGGTTTAAGAGGACAGAGGACAGAGATACGGGTTCAAGTCCCTGCACCACCATTTACTGGTTTTGTAAGCACACGCGGCTGATTCGATCTGCAATTGTCTCAGTGAGCCCAGTGCTCTCCCTACGGCCTAGTGACCTTGCAATGTTTTTGAAAGCATAATGTAGGGAAGTGACATAGGTGATGTAGTTAACTGTTCTGTACATAAGGATAGTTGGACAGACAGAAAGAAGGTTGTTTCATAGATAGACAGATAGATAGATGACAGATGATCGATAGATTATACACATGATAGAAGACAGGAAGCTAGATAGATGGATAGATAAATAGAGAGGATAGAGAGATAGAAAGAAGGATATATAGAAAGTTAGATAGATATACAGACAGACAGAGCGATAGATAGATACAGATACATATCGATTGACACAAAGCTGTTGCTCATAACCAGGAGATGAATGGTGAAATCACATAGCTAAACTACAAACAAAAAGGAAGAATGAAATCCAGTTTGCAAAGTGCAGTAAGCAGCCATAAGAAGAAAACAAATCCTACCATTTGCAATGACGTGGATGGAGCTAGACAGTAGTATGTTCAGAAAAATAGGTCAGGCGGAGAAAGACAATATCAAGTGATATCACTCATGTGTGGAGTATAACAAAAAAGAGAAACTGAAGGAAAAAAACAGCAGAATACTCACAGAACCCGAGAGTTGACTTAAAGTTGCCAAAGGGAAAAGGACTGCACAGGGTGGTTCTGAAGGGAGGGATAAGTGTGGGGAGAAAGATTGGGGGCATTAGGATTACCATGTATATTGCGTGGGGTCACGCGGGACATGGGGAGTGCTGTACAACACAGAGAAGACTAGTAGAGGTTATATAGCATCTTACTACTCCATGATTGATAGCGACTGTATCGGTGTCTTTGAAGGGGTACATGCTAAAGGGGTTTAAAGCATCCAACTATGCTGATGGACAGGGACTTTAAGAGGTTTTTGATGGTGGACTTGGATAAGGGGGAGCATAGTAAACATAATGTTCTTCATGTGATTGTAGATTAATGATAACAAAAAAATTTTTTTAAGTGCAATAAGGGCACAGCACAGAATCATCAGAATAAAAGGTCAGGCTCTGAGTGCTGCAAACAAAAGACACAGGGTTAAAAGAACGGATGAAAACTCAAGAAACCTACGTGCTTCCTTACAGGAGACTCACTTGAGATCCAAGGACACAGACAAACTACAAGCTGAAGGTGTGGTGACAAGTACCCTACACGAGTGAAACTGAAAAACAAACAATCAAACAAATGGATTCTGTTTGAGCCCCCAGAGACAGTCAGTAGAAAATAGCACTATCTGGCCACCGTGAATTCTTTTTGTTTGTTTTCAGCAAGTCCCAGCCATAGATTTAGTGGTGGAGCAACGTCCTTCTCATTTTCTCTCACCTCAACAACTGAGTTGCTGAAATAATAAGAATCTGGGCCTTTGAAATCTGTGGGTTTTATGATCTTCACGAATGTGAAGTAATAACCACCTAAAGAGGGAAGTTTGGACACTCAAGTAAACATGTCACTCCAAAATACACTCTTAGCTCCCAACTGCTCCTGTCTAGAAATTGGTGTTCCTTTTTATTTGACCCTCCATCCTATCAGTGGTGTTCACATAGACGTCCTTCAAACATGGTTGTGAGCAAAGCAACAATTTTACGTTTCTGTCGACCACATGCCCAGAGGAAGGATACTTGTGGTCTTCAGGGAGCACTTAGTGAATGAATGTGGCTAAATACAGACAGGAAGTGAGAAGGAGATGAAAGAGGACAGAGGTGAGAGTCACGGGTTCAAGTCCCTGCACAACCATTTCCTGGTTTCGTAGGTACACTCGGCCGACACGAACTGCAAGTGTCTCGGTGAACCCAGTGCTCTCCCTACAGCCTAGTTACCTTGCAGGATTTTTGGAAGCATAATGTAGGAAAGTGACATTGGATATGTGGTTAACTGCTCTGTACACAAGGACAGATGGGCAGACAGAAAGATGATTGATTGATTGATTGAATGATTGATAGACAGACAGATTGATAAATATAGGTTCATATCGATTAACACAAAGCTATTGCTCATAACCATGAGAGCAATGGTTGAAGCACATAGCGAAACTACAAACAAAAAAGAAGAATAAAATCCAGTTTAAAAAGTGCAATAAGCAGCCATAAGAAGAAAACAAATCCTATCATTGGCAATAACTTGGATGGACCTAGAGGGTATTATGCTCAGTGAAAAAGGCCAGTCGGAGAAATACATGTACCAAATCATTTAACTCATGTGTGGAGTACGATAACAAAGAAAAACTGAAGGAAGAAACAGCAGCATATACACAGGACCCGAGAGTGGACTAACAGTTACCAAAGAGAAAGGGACTGGGTAGTGTTTGTGGGAAGGGATTGATAAGGGCGGGGAAAAAGAATGGGGGCATTAGGATTAGCATGAATAATGTGTAGGGTGAATGGTCATTAGGAGGGCTATACAACACAGAGAAGACAAGTAGTGATTCTAGAGCATCTTACGACACGCTGACGGACAGCAACTGAAACTGGGATTTGGCGATGACTTGGTGAAGGGATTAGACTAGTAAACATATTGTTCTGCATGTTTTTGTATATTAATGAGAATAAAAAAAATTTCAAAGTGCTGTAAGAGCCTAGCTATCAAATATCAGAAAAAAAGTACAGGCTTTCACTGCTCCAATCAAAAGACACAGGGTTAGAAGGACGGATGAAAACTTAAGATCACCTAAGTGCTCCCATACTGGAGACTCACTTGTGATCCAAGGACACAGACAAACTACAAGCTGAAGGGGCGGGAACAGGTAACCTATACAAGTGAATCTTTGAAACAAAGAAACAAATGGATTCTGTTTGAGTCCCCAGAGACAGTCACTAGAAAATAGTCCTACCTAGCCACCGTGAATTCCTTTTGTTTGGTATCAGCAGTGCCCAGGTATAGATTTAGTGGTACTGCAATGTCCTTCTCATTTTTCTCACATCAACAAATGAATTGCTGTAATAAGATGCGTCTGGGCTTTTGAAATCACTGGGTTTTATGATATCCACGATTGTAAAGAAGTAATAACCACATAAAGAGGGAAGTTTGGACACTCAACCAAACACGTCTCTCCACAACACACACTTTGCTCCCAAATGCTCCTGTCTAGAAATAGGTGTTCCTTTTTATTTGTCCCTCCTCCTATCAGTGGTGAACATGCCAATGTCCCTCAAACATGGTGGCGAGTAAAGCACCAAGTATACTTTTCTGTCTACAACAGGCCCAGAGGAAGTATAATTGGGGTCTTCAGTGAGGACTTAGTCAATGAATGTGGCTAAATACAGTTAGCAAGCGAGAAGGAGGTTTAAGAGGACAGAGGACAGAGATACGGGTTCAAGTCCCTGCACCACCATTTACTGGTTTTGTAAGCACACGCGGCTGATTCGATCTGCAATTGTCTCAGTGAGCCCAGTGCTCTCCCTACGGCCTAGTGACCTTGCAATGTTTTTGAAAGCATAATGTAGGGAAGTGACATAGGTGATGTAGTTAACTGTTCTGTACATAAGGATAGATGGACAGACAGAAAGAAGGTTGTTTCATAGATAGACAGATAGATAGATGACAGATGATCGATAGATTATACACATGATAGAAGACAGGAAGCTAGATAGATGGATAGATAAATAGAGAGGATAGAGAGATAGAAAGAAGGATATATAGAAAGTTAGATAGATATACAGACAGACAGAGCGATAGATAGATACAGATACATATCGATTGACACAAAGCTGTTGCTCATAACCAGGAGATGAATGGTGAAATCACATAGCTAAACTACAAACAAAAAGGAAGAATGAAATCCAGTTTGCAAAGTGCAGTAAGCAGCCATAAGAAGAAAACAAATCCTACCATTTGCAATGACGTGGATGGAGCTAGACAGTAGTATGTTCAGAAAAATAGGTCAGGCGGAGAAAGACAATATCAAGTGATATCACTCATGTGTGGAGTATAACAAAAAAGAGAAACTGAAGGAAAAAAACAGCAGAATACTCACAGAACCCGAGAGTTGACTTAAAGTTGCCAAAGGGAAAAGGACTGCACAGGGTGGTTCTGAAGGGAGGGATAAGTGTGGGGAGAAAGATTGGGGGCATTAGGATTACCATGTATATTGCGTGGGGTCACGCGGGACATGGGGAGTGCTGTACAACACAGAGAAGACTAGTAGAGGTTATATAGCATCTTACTACTCCATGATTGATAGCGACTGTATCGGTGTCTTTGAAGGGGTACATGCTAAAGGGGTTTAAAGCATCCAACTATGCTGATGGACAGGGACTTTAAGAGGTTTTTGATGGTGGACTTGGATAAGGGGGAGCATAGTAAACATAATGTTCTTCATGTGATTGTAGATTAATGATAACAAAAAAATTTTTTTAAGTGCAATAAGGGCACAGCACAGAATCATCAGAATAAAAGGTCAGGCTCTGAGTGCTGCAAACAAAAGACACAGGGTTAAAAGAACGGATGAAAACTCAAGAAACCTACGTGCTTCCTTACAGGAGACTCACTTGAGATCCAAGGACACAGACAAACTACAAGCTGAAGGTGTGGTGACAAGTACCCTACACGAGTGAAACTGAAAAACAAACAATCAAACAAATGGATTCTGTTTGAGCCCCCAGAGACAGTCAGTAGAAAATAGCACTATCTGGCCACCGTGAATTCTTTTTGTTTGTTTTCAGCAAGTCCCAGCCATAGATTTAGTGGTGGAGCAACGTCCTTCTCATTTTCTCTCACCTCAACAACTGAGTTGCTGAAATAATAAGAATCTGGGCCTTTGAAATCTGTGGGTTTTATGATCTTCACGAATGTGAAGTAATAACCACCTAAAGAGGGAAGTTTGGACACTCAAGTAAACATGTCACTCCAAAATACACTCTTAGCTCCCAACTGCTCCTGTCTAGAAATTGGTGTTCCTTTTTATTTGACCCTCCATCCTATCAGTGGTGTTCACATAGACGTCCTTCAAACATGGTTGTGAGCAAAGCAACAATTTTACGTTTCTGTCGACCACATGCCCAGAGGAAGGATACTTGTGGTCTTCAGGGAGCACTTAGTGAATGAATGTGGCTAAATACAGACAGGAAGTGAGAAGGAGATGAAAGAGGACAGAGGTGAGAGTCACGGGTTCAAGTCCCTGCACAACCATTTCCTGGTTTCGTAGGTACACTCGGCCGACACGAACTTCAAGTGTCTCGGTGAACCCAGTGCTCTCCCTACAGCCTAGTTACCTTGCAGGATTTTTGGAAGCATAATGTAGGAAAGTGACATTGGATATGTGGTTAACTGCTCTGTACACAAGGACAGATGGGCAGACAGAAAGATGATTGATTGATTGATTGAATGATTGATAGACAGACAGATTGATAAATATAGGTTCATATCGATTAACACAAAGCTATTGCTCATAACCATGAGAGCAATGGTTGAAGCACATAGCGAAACTACAAACAAAAAAGAAGAATAAAATCCAGTTTAAAAAGTGCAATAAGCAGCCATAAGAAGAAAACAAATCCTATCATTGGCAATAACTTGGATGGACCTAGAGGGTATTATGCTCAGTGAAAAAGGCCAGTCGGAGAAATACATGTACCAAATCATTTAACTCATGTGTGGAGTACGATAACAAAGAAAAACTGAAGGAAGAAACAGCAGCATATACACAGGACCCGAGAGTGGACTAACAGTTACCAAAGAGAAAGGGACTGGGTAGTGTTTGTGGGAAGGGATTGATAAGGGCGGGGAAAAAGAATGGGGGCATTAGGATTAGCATGAATAATGTGTAGGGTGAATGGTCATTAGGAGGGCTATACAACACAGAGAAGACAAGTAGTGATTCTAGAGCATCTTACGACACGCTGACGGACAGCAACTGAAACTGGGATTTGGCGATGACTTGGTGAAGGGATTAGACTAGTAAACATATTGTTCTGCATGTTTTTGTATATTAATGAGAATAAAAAAAATTTCAAAGTGCTGTAAGAGCCTAGCTATCAAATATCAGAAAAAAAGTACAGGCTTTCACTGCTCCAATCAAAAGACAAAGGGTTAGAAGGACGGATGAAAACTTAAGATCACCTAAGTGCTCCCATACTGGAGACTCACTTGTGATCCAAGGACACAGACAAACTACAAGCTGAAGGGGCGGGAACAGGTAACCTATACAAGTGAATCTTTGAAACAAAGAAACAAATGGATTCTGTTTGAGTCCCCAGAGACAGTCACTAGAAAATAGTCCTACCTAGCCACCGTGAATTCCTTTTGTTTGGTATCAGCAGTGCCCAGGTATAGATTTAGTGGTACTGCAATGTCCTTCTCATTTTTCTCACATCAACAAATGAATTGCTGTAATAAGATGCGTCTGGGCTTTTGAAATCACTGGGTTTTATGATATCCACGATTGTAAAGAAGTAATAACCACATAAAGAGGGAAGTTTGGACACTCAACCAAACACGTCTCTCCACAACACACACTTTGCTCCCAAATGCTCCTGTCTAGAAATAGGTGTTCCTTTTTATTTGTCCCTCCTCCTATCAGTGGTGAACATGCCAATGTCCCTCAAACATGGTGGCGAGTAAAGCACCAAGTATAGTTTTCTGTCTACAACAGGCCCAGAGGAAGTATAATTGGGGTCTTCAGTGAGGACTTAGTCAATGAATGTGGCTAAATACAGTTAGCAAGCGAGAAGGAGGTTTAAGAGGACAGAGGACAGAGATACGGGTTCAAGTCCCTGCACCACCATTTACTGGTTTTGTAAGCACACGCGGCTGATTCGATCTGCAATTGTCTCAGTGAGCCCAGTGCTCTCCCTACGGCCTAGTGACCTTGCAATGTTTTTGAAAGCATAATGTAGGGAAGTGACATAGGTGATGTAGTTAACTGTTCTGTACATAAGGATAGATGGACAGACAGAAAGAAGGTTGTTTCATAGATAGACAGATAGATAGATGACAGATGATCGATAGATTATACACATGATAGAAGACAGGAAGCTAGATAGATGGATAGATAAATAGAGAGGATAGAGAGATAGAAAGAAGGATATATAGAAAGTTAGATAGATATACAGACAGACAGAGCGATAGATAGATACAGATACATATCGATTGACACAAAGCTGTTGCTCATAACCAGGAGATGAATGGTGAAATCACATAGCTAAACTACAAACAAAAAGGAAGAATGAAATCCAGTTTGCAAAGTGCAGTAAGCAGCCATAAGAAGAAAACAAATCCTACCATTTGCAATGACGTGGATGGAGCTAGACAGTAGTATGTTCAGAAAAATAGGTCAGGCGGAGAAAGACAATATCAAGTGATATCACTCATGTGTGGAGTATAACAAAAAAGAGAAACTGAAGGAAAAAAACAGCAGAATACTCACAGAACCCGAGAGTTGACTTAAAGTTGCCAAAGGGAAAAGGACTGCACAGGGTGGTTCTGAAGGGAGGGATAAGTGTGGGGAGAAAGATTGGGGGCATTAGGATTACCATGTATATTGCGTGGGGTCACGCGGGACATGGGGAGTGCTGTACAACACAGAGAAGACTAGTAGAGGTTATATAGCATCTTACTACTCCATGATTGATAGCGACTGTATCGGTGTCTTTGAAGGGGTACATGCTAAAGGGGTTTAAAGCATCCAACTATGCTGATGGACAGGGACTTTAAGAGGTTTTTGATGGTGGACTTGGATAAGGGGGAGCATAGTAAACATAATGTTCTTCATGTGATTGTAGATTAATGATAACAAAAAAATTTTTTTAAGTGCAATAAGGGCACAGCACAGAATCATCAGAATAAAAGGTCAGGCTCTGAGTGCTGCAAACAAAAGACACAGGGTTAAAAGAACGGATGAAAACTCAAGAAACCTACGTGCTTCCTTACAGGAGACTCACTTGAGATCCAAGGACACAGACAAACTACAAGCTGAAGGTGTGGTGACAAGTACCCTACACGAGTGAAACTGAAAAACAAACAATCAAACAAATGGATTCTGTTTGAGCCCCCAGAGACAGTCAGTAGAAAATAGCACTATCTGGCCACCGTGAATTCTTTTTGTTTGTTTTCAGCAAGTCCCAGCCATAGATTTAGTGGTGGAGCAACGTCCTTCTCATTTTCTCTCACCTCAACAACTGAGTTGCTGAAATAATAAGAATCTGGGCCTTTGAAATCTGTGGGTTTTATGATCTTCACGAATGTGAAGTAATAACCACCTAAAGAGGGAAGTTTGGACACTCAAGTAAACATGTCACTCCAAAATACACTCTTAGCTCCCAAATGCTCCTGTCTAGAAATTGGTGTTCCTTTTTATTTGACCCTCCATCCTATCAGTGGTGTTCACATAGACGTCCTTCAAACATGGTGGTGAGCAAAGCAACAATTTTACGTTTCTGTCGACCACATGCCCAGAGGAAGGATACTTGTGGTCTTCAGGGAGCACTTAGTGAATGAATGTGGCTAAATACAGACAGGAAATGAGAAGGAGATGAAAGAGGACAGAGGTGAGAGTCACGGGTTCAAGTCCCTGCACAACCATTTCCTGGTTTCGTAGGTACACTCGGCCGACACGAACTGCAAGTGTCTCGGTGAATCCAGTGTTCTCCCTACAGCCTAGTCACCTTGCAGGATTTTTGGAAGCATAATGTAGGAAAGTGACATTGGATATGTGGTTAACTGCTCTGTACACAAGGACAGATGGGCAGACAGAAAGATGATTGATTGATTGATTGAATGATTGATAGACAGACAGATTGATAAATATAGGTTCATATCGATTAACACAAAGCTATTGCTCATAACCATGAGAGCAATGGTTGAAGCACATAGCGAAACTACAAACAAAAAAGAAGAATAAAATCCAGTTTAAAAAGTGCAATAAGCAGCCATAAGAAGAAAACAAATCCTATCATTGGCAATAACTTGGATGGACCTAGAGGGTATTATGCTCAGTGAAAAAGGCCAGTCGGAGAAATACATGTACCAAATCATTTAACTCATGTGTGGAGTACGATAACAAAGAAAAACTGAAGGAAGAAACAGCAGCATATACACAGGACCCGAGAGTGGACTAACAGTTACCAAAGAGAAAGGGACTGGGTAGTGTTTGTGGGAAGGGATTGATAAGGGCGGGGAAAAAGAATGGGGGCATTAGGATTAGCATGAATAATGTGTAGGGTGAATGGTCATTAGGAGGGCTATACAACACAGAGAAGACAAGTAGTGATTCTAGAGCATCTTACGACACGCTGACGGACAGCAACTGAAACTGGGATTTGGCGATGACTTGGTGAAGGGATTAGACTAGTAAACATATTGTTCTGCATGTGGTTGTATATTAATGAGAATAAAAAAAATTTCAAAGTGCTGTAAGAGCCTAGCTATCAAATATCAGAAAAAAAGTACAGGCTTTCACTGCTCCAATCAAAAGACACAGGGTTAAAAGGACGGATGAAAACTTAAGAACACCTAAGTGCTCCCATACTGGAGACTCACTTGTGATCCAAGGACACAGACAAACTACAAGCTGAAGGGGCGGGGACAGGTAACCTATACAAGTGAATCTTTGAAACAAAGAAACAAATGGATTCTGTTTGAGTCCCCAGAGACAGTCACTAGAAAATAGTCCTACCTAGCCACCGTGAATTCCTTTTGTTTGGTATCAGCAGTGCACAGGTATAGATTTAGTGGTACTGCAATGTCCTTCTCATTTTTCTCACATCAATAAATGAATTGCTGTAATAAGATGCGTCTGGGCTTTTGAAATCACTGGGTTTTATGATATCCACGATTGTAAAGAAGTAATAACCACATAAAGAGGGAAGTTTGGACACTCAACCAAATACGTCTCTCCACAACACACACTTTGCTCCCAAATGCTCCTGTCTAGAAATAGGTGTTCCTTTTTATTTGTCCCTCCTCCTATCAGTGGTTAACATGCCAATGTCCCTCAAACATGGTGGCGAGTAAAGCACCAAGTATACTTTTCTGTCTACAACAGGCCCAGAGGAAGTATAATTGGGGTCTTCAGTGAGGACTTAGTCAATGAATGTGGCTAAATACAGTTAGCAAGCGAGAAGGAGGCTTAAGAGGACAGAGGACAGAGATACGGGTTCAAGTCCCTGCACCACCATTTACTGGTTTTGTAAGCACACGCGGCTGATTCGATCTGCAATTGTCTCAGTGAGCCCAGTGCTCTCCCTACGGCCTAGTGACCTTGCAATGTTTTTGAAAGCATAATGTAGGGAAGTGACATAGGTGATGTAGTTAACTGTTCTGTACATAAGGATAGATGGACAGACAGAAAGAAGGTTGTTACATAGATAGACAGATAGATAGATGACAGATGATCGATAGATTATACACATGATAGAAGACAGGAAGCTAGATAGATGGATAGATAAATAGAGAGGATAGAGAGATAGAAAGAAGGATATATAGAAAGTTAGATAGATATACAGACAGACAGAGCGATAGATAGATACAGATACATATCGATTGACACAAAGCTGTTGCTCATAACCAGGAGATGAATGGTGAAATCACATAGCTAAACTACAAACAAAAAGGAAGAATGAAATCCAGTTTGCAAAGTGCAGTAAGCAGCCATAAGAAGAAAACAAATCCTACCATTTGCAATGACGTGGATGGAGCTAGACAGTAGTATGTTCAGAAAAATAGGTCAGGCGGAGAAAGACAATATCAAGTGATATCACTCATGTGTGGAGTATAACAACAAAGAGAAACTGAAGGAAAAAAACAGCAGAATACTCACAGAACCCGAGAGTTGACTTAAAGTTGCCAAAGGGAAAAGGACTGCACAGGGTGGTTCTGAAGGGAGGGATAAGTGTGGGGAGAAAGATTGGGGGCATTAGGATTACCATGTATATTGCGTGGGGTCACGCGGGACATGGGGAGTGCTGTACAACACAGAGAAGACTAGTAGAGGTTATATAGCATCTTACTACTCCATGATTGATAGCGACTGTATCGGTGTCTTTGAAGGGGTACATGCTAAAGGGGTTTAAAGCATCCAACTATGCTGATGGACAGGGACTTTAAGAGGTTTTTGATGGTGGACTTGGATAAGGGGGAGCATAGTAAACATAATGTTCTTCATGTGATTGTAGATTAATGATAACAAAAAAATTTTTTTAAGTGCAATAAGGGCACAGCACAGAATCATCAGAATAAAAGGTCAGGCTCTGAGTGCTGCAAACAAAAGACACAGGGTTAAAAGAACGGATGAAAACTCAAGAAACCTACGTGCTTCCTTACAGGAGACTCACTTGAGATCCAAGGACACAGACAAACTACAAGCTGAAGGTGTGGTGACAAGTACCCTACACGAGTGAAACTGAAAAACAAACAATCAAACAAATGGATTCTGTTTGAGCCCCCAGAGACAGTCAGTAGAAAATAGCACTATCTGGCCACCGTGAATTCTTTTTGTTTGTTTTCAGCAAGTCCCAGCCATAGATTTAGTGGTGGAGCAACGTCCTTCTCATTTTCTCTCACCTCAACAACTGAGTTGCTGAAATAATAAGAATCTGGGCCTTTGAAATCTGTGGGTTTTATGATCTTCACGAATGTGAAGTAATAACCAAATAAAGAGGGAAGTTTGGACACTCAAGTAAACATGTCACTCCAAAACACACTCTTAGCTCCCAAATGCTCCTGTCTAGAAATTGGTGTTCCTTTTTATTTGACCCTCCATCCTATCAGTGGTGTTCACATAGACGTCCTTCAAACATGGTGGTGAGCAAAGCAACAATTTTACGTTTCTGTCGACCACATGCCCAGAGGAAGGATACTTGTGGTCTTCAGGGAGCACTTAGTGAATGAATGTGGCTAAATACAGACAGGAAGTGAGAAGGAGATGAAAGAGGACAGAGATGAGAGTCACGGGTTCAAGTCCCTGCACAACCATTTCCTGGTTTTGTAGGTACACTCGGCCGACACGACCTGCAAGTGTCTCGGTGAACCCAGTGCTCTCCCTACAGCCTAGTTACCTTGCAGGATTTTTGGAAGCATAATGTAGGAAAGTGACATTGGATATGTGGTTAACTGCTCTGTACACAAGGACAGATGGGCAGACAGAAAGATGATTGATTGATTGATTGAATGATTGATAGACAGACAGATAGATAAATATAGGTTCATATCGATTAACACAAAGCTATTGCTCATAACCATGAGAGCAATGGTTGAAGCACATAGCGAAACTACAAACAAAAAAGAAGAATAAAATCCAGTTTAAAAAGTGCAATAAGCAGCCATAAGAAGAAAACAAATCCTATCATTGGCAATAACTTGGATGGACCTAGAGGGTATTATGCTCAGTGAAAAAGGCCAGTCGGAGAAATACATGTACCAAATCATTTAACTCATGTGTGGAGTACGATAACAAAGAAAAACTGAAGGAAGAAACAGCAGCATATACACAGGACCCGAGAGTGGACTAACAGTTACCAAAGAGAAAGGGACTGGGTAGTGTTTGTGGGAAGGGATTGATAAGGGCGGGGAAAAAGAATGGGGGCATTAGGATTAGCAACAATAATGTGTAGGGTGAATGGTCATTAGGAGGGCTATACAACACAGAGAAGACAAGTAGTGATTCTAGAGCATCTTACGACACGCTGACGGACAGCAACTGAAACTGGGATTTGGCGATGACTTGGTGAAGAGATTAGACTAGTAAACATATTGTTCTGCATGTGGTTGTATATTAATGAGAATAAAAAAAATTTCAAAGTGCTGTAAGAGCCTAGCTATCAAATATCAGAAAAAAAGTACAGGCTTTCACTGCTCCAATCAAAAGACACAGGGTTAAAAGGACGGATGAAAACTTAAGAACACCTAAGTGCTCCCATACTGGAGACTCACTTGTGATCCAAGGACACAGACAAACTACAAGCTGAAGGGGCGGGGACAGGTAACCTATACAAGTGAATCTTTGAAACAAAGAAACAAATGGATTCTGTTTGAGTCCCCAGAGACAGTCACTAGAAAATAGTCCTACCTAGCCACCGTGAATTCCTTTTGTTTGGTATCAGCAGTGCCCAGGTATAGATTTAGTGGTACTGCAATGTCCTTCTCATTTTTCTCACATCAACAAAAGAATTGCTGTAATAAGATGCGTCTGGGCTTTTGAAATCACTGGGTTTTATGATATCCACGATTGTAAAGAACTAATAACCACATAAAGAGGGAAGTTTGGACACTCAACCAAACACGTCTCTCCACAACACACACTTTGCTCCCAAATGCTCCTGTCTAGAAATAGGTGTTCCTTTTTATTTGTCCCTCCTCCTATCAGTGGTGAACATGCCAATGTCCCTCAAACATGGTGGCGAGTAAAGCACCAAGTATACTTTTCTGTCTACAACAGGCCCAGAGGAAGTATAATTGGGGTCTTCAGTGAGGACTTAGTCAATGAATGTGGCTAAATACAGTTAGCAAGCGAGAAGGAGGTTTAAGAGGACAGAGGACAGAGATACGGGTTCAAGTCCCTGCACCACCATTTACTGGTTTTGTAAGCACACGCGGCTGATTCGATCTGCAATTGTCTCAGTGAGCCCAGTGCTCTCCCTACGGCCTAGTGACCTTGCAATGTTTTTGAAAGCATAATGTAGGGAAGTGACATAGGTGATGTAGTTAACTGTTCTGTACATAAGGATAGATGGACAGACAGAAAGAAGGTTGTTTCATAGATAGACAGATAGATAGATGACAGATGATCGATAGATTATACACATGATAGAAGACAGGAAGCTAGATAGATGGATAGATAAATAGAGAGGATAGAGAGATAGAAAGAAGGATATATAGAAAGTTAGATAGATATACAGACAGACAGAGCGATAGATAGATACAGATACATATCGATTGACACAAAGCTGTTGCTCATAACCAGGAGATGAATGGTGAAATCACATAGCTAAACTACAAACAAAAAGGAAGAATGAAATCCAGTTTGCAAAGTGCAGTAAGCAGCCATAAGAAGAAAACAAAGCCTACCATTTGCAATGACGTGGATGGAGCTAGACAGTAGTATGTTCAGAAAAATAGGTCAGGCGGAGAAAGACAATATCAAGTGATATCACTCATGTGTGGAGTATAACAAAAAAGAGAAACTGAAGGAAAAAAACAGCAGAATACTCACAGAACCCGAGAGTTGACTTAAAGTTGCCAAAGGGAAAAGGACTGCACAGGGTGGTTCTGAAGGGAGGGATAAGTGTGGGGAGAAAGATTGGGGGCATTAGGATTACCATGTATATTGCGTGGGGTCACGCGGGACATGGGGAGTGCTGTACAACACAGAGAAGACTAGTAGAGGTTATATAGCATCTTACTACTCCATGATTGATAGCGACTGTATCGGTGTCTTTGAAGGGGTACATGCTAAAGGGGTTTAAAGCATCCAACTATGCTGATGGACAGGGACTTTAAGAGGTTTTTGATGGTGGACTTGGATAAGGGGGAGCATAGTAAACATAATGTTCTTCATGTGATTGTAGATTAATGATAACAAAAAAATTTTTTTAAGTGCAATAAGGGCACAGCACAGAATCATCAGAATAAAAGGTCAGGCTCTGAGTGCTGCAAACAAAAGACACAGGGTTAAAAGAACGGATGAAAACTCAAGAAACCTACGTGCTTCCTTACAGGAGACTCACTTGAGATCCAAGGACACAGACAAACTACAAGCTGAAGGTGTGGTGACAAGTACCCTACACGAGTGAAACTGAAAAACAAACAATCAAACAAATGGATTCTGTTTGAGCCCCCAGAGACAGTCAGTAGAAAATAGCACTATCTGGCCACCGTGAATTCTTTTTGTTTGTTTTCAGCAAGTCCCAGCCATAGATTTAGTGGTGGAGCAACGTCCTTCTCATTTTCTCTCACCTCAACAACTGAGTTGCTGAAATAATAAAAATCTGGGCCTTTGAAATCTGTGGGTTTTATGATCTTCACGAATGTGAAGTAATAACCACCTAAAGAGGGAAGTTTGGACACTCAAGTAAACATGTCACTCCAAAATACACTCTTAGCTCCCAACTGCTCCTGTCTAGAAATTGGTGTTCCTTTTTATTTGACCCTCCATCCTATCAGTGGTGTTCACATAGACGTCCTTCAAACATGGTTGTGAGCAAAGCAACAATTTTACGTTTCTGTCGACCACATGCCCAGAGGAAGGATACTTGTGGTCTTCAGGGAGCACTTAGTGAATGAATGTGGCTAAATACAGACAGGAAGTGAGAAGGAGATGAAAGAGGACAGAGGTGAGAGTCACGGGTTCAAGTCCCTGCACAACCATTTCCTGGTTTCGTAGGAACACTCGGCCGACACGAACTTCAAGTGTCTCGGTGAACCCAGTGCTCTCCCTACAGCCTAGTTACCTTGCAGGATTTTTGGAAGCATAATGTAGGAAAGTGACATTGGATATGTGGTTAACTGCTCTGTACACAAGGACAGATGGGCAGACAGAAAGATGATTGATTGATTGATTGAATGATTGATAGACAGACAGATTGATAAATATAGGTTCATATCGATTAACACAAAGCTATTGCTCATAACCATGAGAGCAATGGTTGAAGCACATAGCGAAACTACAAACAAAAAAGAAGAATAAAATCCAGTTTAAAAAGTGCAATAAGCAGCCATAAGAAGAAAACAAATCCTATCATTGGCAATAACTTGGATTGACCTAGAGGGTATTATGCTCAGTGAAAAAGGCCAGTCGGAGAAATACATGTACCAAATCATTTAACTCATGTGTGGAGTACGATAACAAAGAAAAACTGAAGGAAGAAACAGCAGCATATACACAGTACCCGAGAGTGGACTAACAGTTACCAAAGAGAAAGGGACTGGGTAGTGTTTGTGGGAAGGGATTGATAAGGGCGGGTAAAAAGAATGGGGGCATTAGGATTAGCATGAATAATGTGTAGGGTGAATGGTCATTAGGAGGGCTATACAACACAGAGAAGACAAGTAGTGATTCTAGAGCATCTTACGACACGCTGACGGACAGCAACTGAAACTGGGATTTGGCGATGACTTGGTGAAGGGATTAGACTAGTAAACATATTGTTCTGCATGTTTTTGTATATTAATGAGAATAAAAAAAATTTCAAAGTGCTGTAAGAGCCTAGCTATCAAATATCAGAAAAAAAGTACAGGCTTTCACTGCTCCAATCAAAAGACACAGGGTTAAAAGGACGGATGAAAACTTAAGAACACCTAAGTGCTCCCATACTGGAGACTCACTTGTGATCCAAGGACACAGACAAACTACAAGCTGAAGGGGCGGGAACAGGTAACCTATACAAGTGAATCTTTGAAACAAAGAAACAAATGGATTCTGTTTGAGTCCCCAGAGACAGTCACTAGAAAATAGTCCTACCTAGCCACCGTGAATTCCTTTTGTTTGGTATCAGCAGTGCCCAGGTATAGATTTAGTGGTACTGCAATGTCCTTCTCATTTTTCTCACATCAACAAATGAATTGCTGTAATAAGATGCGTCTGGGCTTTTGAAATCACTGGGTTTTATGATATCCACGATTGTAAAGAAGTAATAACCACATAAAGAGGGAAGTTTGGACACTCAACCAAACACGTCTCTCCACAACACACACTTTGCTCCCAAATGCTCCTGTCTAGAAATAGGTGTTCCTTTTTATTTGTCCCTCCTCCTATCAGTGGTGAACATGCCAATGTCCCTCAAACATGGTGGCGAGTAAAGCACCAAGTATACTTTTCTGTCTACAACAGGCCCAGAGGAAGTATAATTGGGGTCTTCAGTGAGGACTTAGTCAATGAATGTGGCTAAATACAGTTAGCAAGCGAGAAGGAGGTTTAAGAGGACAGAGGACAGAGATACGGGTTCAAGTCCCTGCACCACCATTTACTGGTTTTGTAAGCACACGCGGCTGATTCGATCTGCAATTGTCTCAGTGAGCCCAGTGCTCTCCCTACGGCCTAGTGACCTTGCAATGTTTTTGAAAGCATAATGTAGGGAAGTGACATAGGTGATGTAGTTAACTGTTCTGTACATAAGGATAGATGGACAGACAGAAAGAAGGTTGTTTCATAGATAGACAGATAGATAGATGACAGATGATCGATAGATTATACACATGATAGAAGACAGGAAGCTAGATAGATGGATAGATAAATAGAGAGGATAGAGAGATAGAAAGAAGGATATATAGAAAGTTAGATAGATATACAGACAGACAGAGCGATAGATAGATACAGATACATATCGATTGACACAAAGCTGTTGCTCATAACCAGGAGATGAATGGTGAAATCACATAGCTAAACTACAAACAAAAAGGAAGAATGAAATCCAGTTTGCAAAGTGCAGTAAGCAGCCATAAGAAGAAAACAAAGCCTACCATTTGCAATGACGTGGATGGAGCTAGACAGTAGTATGTTCAGAAAAATAGGTCAGGCGGAGAAAGACAATATCAAGTGATATCACTCATGTGTGGAGTATAACAACAAAGAGAAACTGAAGGAAAAAAACAGCAGAATACTCACAGAACCCGAGAGTTGACTTAAAGTTGCCAAAGGGAAAAGGACTGCACAGGGTGGTTCTGAAGGGAGGGATAAGTGTGGGGAGAAAGATTGGGGGCATTAGGATTACCATGTATATTGCGTGGGGTCACGCGGGACATGGGGAGTGCTGTACAACACAGAGAAGACTAGTAGAGGTTATATAGCATCTTACTACTCCATGATTGATAGCGACTGTATCGGTGTCTTTGAAGGGGTACATGCTAAAGGGGTTTAAAGCATCCAACTATGCTGATGGACAGGGACTTTAAGAGGTTTTTGATGGTGGACTTGGATAAGGGGGAGCATAGTAAACATAATGTTCTTCATGTGATTGTAGATTAATGATAACAAAAAAATTTTTTTAAGTGCAATAAGGGCACAGCACAGAATCATCAGAATAAAAGGTCAGGCTCTGAGTGCTGCAAACAAAAGACACAGGGTTAAAAGAACGGATGAAAACTCAAGAAACCTACGTGCTTCCTTACAGGAGACTCACTTGAGATCCAAGGACACAGACAAACTACAAGCTGAAGGTGTGGTGACAAGTACCCTACACGAGTGAAACTGAAAAACAAACAATCAAACAAATGGATTCTGTTTGAGCCCCCAGAGACAGTCAGTAGAAAATAGCACTATCTGGCCACCGTGAATTCTTTTTGTTTGTTTTCAGCAAGTCCCAGCCATAGATTTAGTGGTGGAGCAACGTCCTTCTCATTTTCTCTCACCTCAACAACTGAGTTGCTGAAATAATAAGAACCTGGGCCTTTGAAATCTGTGGGTTTTATGATCTTCACGAATGTGAAGTAATAACCACCAAAAGAGGGAAGTTTGGACACTCAAGTAAACATGTCACTCCAAAATACACTCTTAGCTCCCAACTGCTCCTGTCTAGAAATTGGTGTTCCTTTTTATTTGACCCTCCATCCTATCAGTGGTGTTCACATAGACGTCCTTCAAACATGGTTGTGAGCAAAGCAACAATTTTACGTTTCTGTCGACCACATGCCCAGAGGAAGGATACTTGTGGTCTTCAGGGAGCACTTAGTGAATGAATGTGGCTAAATACAGACAGGAAATGAGAAGGAGATGAAAGAGGACAGAGGTGAGAGTCACGGGTTCAAGTCCCTGCAAAACCATTTCCTGGTTTCGTAGGTACACTCGGCCGACACGAACTGCAAGTGTCTCGGTGAACCCAGTGCTCTCCCTACAGCCTAGTTACCTTGCAGGATTTTTGGAAGCATAATGTAGGAAAGTGACATTGGATATGTGGTTAACTGCTCTGTACACAAGGACAGATGGGCAGACAGAAAGATGATTGATTGATTGATTGAATGATTGATAGACAGACAGA
The DNA here is from genome assembly GCF_030020395.1 of Manis pentadactyla. NCBI lineage: Eukaryota > Metazoa > Chordata > Mammalia > Pholidota > Manidae > Manis > Manis pentadactyla. The sequence goes on from NW_026644629.1 coordinate 362,229, forward strand.
TAGATAAATATAGGTTCATATCGATTAACACAAAGCTATTGCTCATAACCATGAGAGCAATGGTTGAAGCACATAGCGAAACTACAAACAAAAAAGAAGAATAAAATCCAGTTTAAAAAGTGCAATAAGCAGCCATAAGAAGAAAACAAATCCTATCATTGGCAATAACTTGGATGGACCTAGAGGGTATTATGCTCAGTGAAAAAGGCCAGTCGGAGAAATACATGTACCAAATCATTTAACTCATGTGTGGAGTACGATAACAAAGAAAAACTGAAGGAAGAAACAGCAGCATATACACAGTACCCGAGAGTGGACTAACAGTTACCAAAGAGAAAGGGACTGGGTAGTGTTTGTGGGAAGGGATTGATAAGGGCGGGTAAAAAGAATGGGGGCATTAGGATTAGCATGAATAATGTGTAGGGTGAATGGTCATTAGGAGGGCTATACAACACAGAGAAGACAAGTAGTGATTCTAGAGCATCTTACGACACGCTGACGGACAGCAACTGAAACTGGGATTTGGCGATGACTTGGTGAAGGGATTAGACTAGTAAACATATTGTTCTGCATGTGGTTGTATATTAATGAGAATAAAAAAAATTTCAAAGTGCTGTAAGAGCCTAGCTATCAAATATCAGAAAAAAAGTACAGGCTTTCACTGCTCCTATCAAAAGACACAGGGTTAAAAGGACGGATGAAAACTTAAGAACACCTAAGTGCTCCCATACTGGAGAATCACTTGTGATCCAAGGACACAGACAAACTACAAGCTGAAGGGGCGGGGACAGGTAACCTATACAAGTGAATCTTTGAAACAAAGAAACAAATGGATTCTGTTTGAGTCCCCAGAGACAGTCACTAGAAAATAGTCCTACCTAGCCACCGTGAATTCCTTTTGTTTGGTATCAGCAGTGCCCAGGTATAGATTTAGTGGTACTGCAATGTCCTTCTCATTTTTCTCACATCAACAAAAGAATTGCTGTAATAAGATGCGTCTGGGCTTTTGAAATCACTGGGTTTTATGATATCCACGATTGTAAAGAAGTAATAACCACATAAAGAGGGAAGTTTGGACACTCAACCAAACACGTCTCTCCACAACACACACTTTGCTCCCAAATGCTCCTGTCTAGAAAAAGGTGTTCCTTTTTATTTGTCCCTCCTCCTATCAGTGGTTAACATGCCAATGTCCCTCAAACATGGTGGCGAGTAAAGCACCAAGTATACTTTTCTGTCTACAACAGGCCCAGAGGAAGTATAATTGGGGTCTTCAGTGAGGACTTAGTCAATGAATGTGGCTAAATACAGTTAGCAAGCGAGAAGGAGGTTTAAGAGGACAGAGGACAGAGATACGGGTTCAAGTCCCTGCACCACCATTTACTGGTTTTGTAAGCACACGCGGCTGATTCGATCTGCAATTGTCTCAGTGAGCCCAGTGCTCTCCCTACGGCCTAGTGACCTTGCAATGTTTTTGAAAGCATAATGTAGGGAAGTGACATAGGTGATGTAGTTAACTGTTCTGTACATAAGGATAGATGGACAGACAGAAAGAAGGTTGTTACATAGATAGACAGATAGATAGATGACAGATGATCGATAGATTATACACATGATAGAAGACAGGAAGCTAGATAGATGGATAGATAAATAGAGAGGATAGAGAGATAGAAAGAAGGATATATAGAAAGTTAGATAGATATACAGACAGACAGAGCGATAGATAGATACAGATACATATCGATTGACACAAAGCTGTTGCTCATAACCAGGAGATGAATGGTGAAATCACATAGCTAAACTACAAACAAAAAGGAAGAATGAAATCCAGTTTGCAAAGTGCAGTAAGCAGCCATAAGAAGAAAACAAATCCTAGCATTTGCAATGACGTGGATTGAGCTACACAGTATTATGTTTAGAAAAATAGGTCAGGCGGAGAAAGACAATATCAAGTGATATCACTCATGTGTGGAGTATAACAACAAAGAGAAACTGAAGGAAAAAAACAGCAGAATACTCACAGAACCCGAGAGTTGACTTAAAGTTGCCAAAGGGAAAAGGACTGCACAGGGTGGTTCTGAAGGGAGGGATAAGTGTGGGGAGAAAGATTGGGGTCATTAGGATTACCATGTATATTGCGTGGGGTCACGCGGGACATGGGGAGTGCTGTACAACACAGAGAAGACTAGTAGAGGTTATATAGCATCTTACTACTCCATGATTGATAGCGACTGTGTCGGTGTCTTTGAAGGGGTACATGCTAAAGGGGTTTAAAGCATCCAACTATGCTGATGGACAGGGACTTTAAGAGGTTTTTGATGGTGGACTTGGATAAGGGGGAGCATAGTAAACATAATGTTCTTCATGTGATTGTAGATTAATGATAACAAAAAAATTTTTTTAAGTGCAATAAGGGCACAGCACAGAATCATCAGAATAAAAGGTCAGGCTCTGAGTGCTGCAAACAAAAGACACAGGGTTAAAAGAACGGATGAAAACTCAAGAAACCTACGTGCTTCCTTACAGGAGACTCACTTGAGATCCAAGGACACAGACAAACTACAAGCTGAAGGTGTGGTGACAAGTACCCTACACGAGTGAAACTGAAAAACAAACAATCAAACAAATGGATTCTGTTTGAGCCCCCAGAGACAGTCAGTAGAAAATAGCACTATCTGGCCACCGTGAATTCTTTTTGTTTGTTTTCAGCAAGTCCCAGCCATAGATTTAGTGGTGGAGCAACGTCCTTCTCATTTTCTCTCACCTCAACAACTGAGTTGCTGAAATAATAAGAATCTGGGCCTTTGAAATCTGTGGGTTTTATGATCTTCACGAATGTGAAGTAATAACCAAATAAAGAGGGAAGTTTGGACACTCAAGTAAACATGTCACTCCAAAACACACTCTTAGCTCCCAAATGCTCCTGTCTAGAAATTGGTGTTCCTTTTTATTTGACCCTCCATCCTATCAGTGGTGTTCACATAGACGTCCATCAAACATGGTTGTGAGCAAAGCAACAATTTTACGTTTCTGTCGACCACATGCCCAGAGGAAGGATACTTGTGGTCTTCAGGGAGCACTTAGTGAATGAATGTGGCTAAATACAGACAGGAAGTGAGAAGGAGATGAAAGAGGACAGAGATGAGAGTCACGGGTTCAAGTCCCTGCACAACCATTTCCTGGTTTTGTAGGTACACTCGGCCGACACGACCTGCAAGTGTCTCGGTGAACCCAGTGCTCTCCCTACAGCCTAGTTACCTTGCAGGATTTTTGGAAGCATAATGTAGGAAAGTGACATTGGATATGTGGTTAACTGCTCTGTACACAAGGACAGATGGGCAGACAGAAAGATGATTGATTGATTGATTGAATGATTGATAGACAGACAGATAGATAAATATAGGTTCATATCGATTAACACAAAGCTATTGCTCATAACCATGAGAGCAATGGTTGAAGCACATAGCGAAACTACAAACAAAAAAGAAGAATAAAATCCAGTTTAAAAAGTGCAATAAGCAGCCATAAGAATAAAACAAATCCTATCATTGGCAATAACTTGGATGGACCTAGAGGGTATTATGCTCAGTGAAAAAGGCCAGTCGGAGAAATACATGTACCAAATCATTTAACCCATGTGTGGAGTACGATAACAAAGAAAAACTGAAGGAAGAAACAGCAGCATATACACAGTACCCGAGAGTGGACTAACAGTTACCAAAGAGAAAGGGACTGGGTAGTGTTTGTGGGAAGGGATTGATAAGGGCGGGTAAAAAGAATGGGGGCATTAGGATTAGCATGAATAATGTGTAGGGTGAATGGTCATTAGGAGGGCTATACAACACAGAGAAGACAAGTAGTGATTCTAGAGCATCTTACGACACGCTGACGGACAGCAACTGAAACTGGGATTTGGCGATGACTTGGTGAAGGGATTAGACTAGTAAACACATTGTTCTGCATGCTTTTGTATATTAATGAGAATAAAAAAAATTTCAAAGTGCTGTAACAGCCTAGCTATCAAATATCAGAAAAAAAGTACAGGCTTTCACTGCTCCAATCAAAAGACACAGGGTTAAAAGGACGGATGAAAACTTAAGAACACCTAAGTGCTCCCATACTGGAGACTCACTTGTGATCCAAGGACACAGACAAACTACAAGCTGAAGGGGCGGGAACAGGTAACCTATACAAGTGAATCTTTGAAACAAAGAAACAAATGGATTCTGTTTGAGTCCCCAGAGACAGTCACTAGAAAATAGTCCTACCTAGCCACCGTGAATTCCTTTTGTTTGGTATCAGCAGTGCCCAGGTATAGATTTAGTGGTACTGCAATGTCCTTCTCATTTTTCTCACATCAACAAAAGAATTGCTGTAATAAGATGCGTCTGGGCTTTTGAAATCACTGGGTTTTATGATATCCACGATTGTAAAGAAGTAATAACCACATAAAGAGGGAAGTTTGGACACTCAACCAAACACGTCTCTCCACAACACAAACTTTGCTCTCAAATGCTCCTTTCTAGAAATAGGTGTTCCTTTTTATTTGTCCCTCCTCCTATCAGTGGTGAACATGCCAATGTCCCTCAAACATGGTGGCGAGTAAAGCACCAAGTATACTTTTCTGTCTACAACAGGCCCAGAGGAAATATAATTGGGGTCTTCAGTGAGGACTTAGTCAATGAATGTGGCTAAATACAGTTAGCAAGCGAGAAGGAGGCTTAAGAGGACAGAGGACAGAGATACGGGTTCAAGTCCCTGCACCACCATTTACTGGTTTTGTAAGCACACGCGGCTGATTCGATCTGCAATTGTCTCAGTGAGCCCAGTGCTCTCCCTACGGCCTAGTGACCTTGCAATGTTTTTGAAAGCATAATGTAGGGAAGTGACATAGGTGATGTAGTTAACGGTTCTGTACATAAGGATAGATGGACAGACAGAAAGAAGGTTGTTTCATAGATAGACAGATAGATAGATGACAGATGATCGATAGATTATACACATGATAGAAGACAGGAAGCTAGATAGATGGATAGATAAATAGAGAGGATAGAGAGATAGAAAGAAGGATATATAGAAAGTTAGATAGATATACAGACAGACAGAGCGATAGATAGATACAGATACATATCGATTGACACAAAGCTGTTGCTCATAACCAGGAGATGAATGGTGAAATCACATAGCTAAACTACAAACAAAAAGGAAGAATGAAATCCAGTTTGCAAAGTGCAGTAAGCAGCCATAAGAAGAAAACAAATCCTACCATTTGCAATGACGTGGATGGAGCTAGACAGTAGTATGTTCAGAAAAATAGGTCAGGCGGAGAAAGACAATATCAAGTGATATCACTCATGTGTGGAGTATAACAACAAAGAGAAACTGAAGGAAAAAAACAGCAGAATACTCACAGAACCCGAGAGTTGACTTAAAGTTGCCAAAGGGAAAAGGACTGCACAGGGTGGTTCTGAAGGGAGGGATAAGTGTGGGGAGAAAGATTGGGGTCATTAGGATTACCATGTATATTGCGTGGGGTCACGCGGGACATGGGGAGTGCTGTACAACACAGAGAAGACTAGTAGAGGTTATATAGCATCTTACTACTCCATGATTGATAGCGACTGTGTCGGTGTCTTTGAAGGGGTACATGCTAAAGGGGTTTAAAGCATCCAACTATGCTGATGGACAGGGACTTTAAGAGGTTTTTGATGGTGGACTTGGATAAGGGGGAGCATAGTAAACATAATGTTCTTCATGTGATTGTAGATTAATGATAACAAAAAAATTTTTTTAAGTGCAATAAGGGCACAGCACAGAATCATCAGAATAAAAGGTCAGGCTCTGAGTGCTGCAAACAAAAGACACAGGGTTAAAAGAACGGATGAAAACTCAAGAAACCTACGTGCTTCCTTACAGGAGACTCACTTGAGATCCAAGGACACAGACAAACTACAAGCTGAAGGTGTGGTGACAAGTACCCTACACGAGTGAAACTGAAAAACAAACAATCAAACAAATGGATTCTGTTTGAGCCCCCAGAGACAGTCAGTAGAAAATAGCACTATCTGGCCACCGTGAATTCTTTTTGTTTGTTTTCAGCAAGTCCCAGCCATAGATTTAGTGGTGGAGCAACGTCCTTCTCATTTTCTCTCACCTCAACAACTGAGTTGCTGAAATAATAAGAATCTGGGCCTTTGAAATCTGTGGGTTTTATGATCTTCACGAATGTGAAGTAATAACCAAATAAAGAGGGAAGTTTGGACACTCAAGTAAACATGTCACTCCAAAACACACTCTTAGCTCCCAAATGCTCCTGTCTAGAAATTGGTGTTCCTTTTTATTTGACCCTCCATCCTATCAGTGGTGTTCACATAGACGTCCATCAAACATGGTTGTGAGCAAAGCAACAATTTTACGTTTCTGTCGACCACATGCCCAGAGGAAGGATACTTGTGGTCTTCAGGGAGCACTTAGTGAATGAATGTGGCTAAATACAGACAGGAAGTGAGAAGGAGATGAAAGAGGACAGAGATGAGAGTCACGGGTTCAAGTCCCTGCACAACCATTTCCTGGTTTTGTAGGTACACTCGGCCGACACGACCTGCAAGTGTCTCGGTGAACCCAGTGCTCTCCCTACAGCCTAGTTACCTTGCAGGATTTTTGGAAGCATAATGTAGGAAAGTGACATTGGATATGTGGTTAACTGCTCTGTACACAAGGACAGATGGGCAGACAGAAAGATGATTGATTGATTGATTGAATGATTGATAGACAGACAGATAGATAAATATAGGTTCATATCGATTAACACAAAGCTATTGCTCATAACCATGAGAGCAATGGTTGAAGCACATAGCGAAACTACAAACAAAAAAGAAGAATAAAATCCAGTTTAAAAAGTGCAATAAGCAGCCATAAGAAGAAAATAAATCCTATCATTGGCAATAACTTGGATGGACCTAGAGGGTATTATGCTCAGTGAAAAAGGCCAGTCGGAGAAATACATGTACCAAATCATTTAACTCATGTGTGGAGTACGATAACAAAGAAAAACTGAAGGAAGAAACAGCAGCATATACACAGGACCCGAGAGTGGACTAACAGTTACCAAAGAGAAAGGGACTGGGTAATGTTTGTGGGAAGGGATTGATAAGGGCGGGGAAAAAGAATGGGGGCATTAGGATTAGCATGAATAATGTGTAGGGTGAATGGTCATTAGGAGGGCTATACAACACAGAGAAGACAAGTAGTGATTCTAGAGCATCTTACGACACGCTGACGGACAGCAACTGAAACTGGGATTTGGCGATGACTTGGTGAAGGGATTAGACTAGTAAACATATTGTTCTGCATGTTTTTGTATATTAATGAGAATAAAAAAAATTTCAAAGTGCTGTAAGAGCCTAGCTATCAAATATCAGAAAAAAAGTACAGGCTTTCACTGCTCCTATCAAAAGACACAGGGTTAAAAGGACGGATGAAAACTTAAGAACACCTAAGTGCTCCCATACTGGAGAATCACTTGTGATCCAAGGACACAGACAAACTACAAGCTGAAGGGGCGGGGACAGGTAACCTATACAAGTGAATCTTTGAAACAAAGAAACAAATGGATTCTGTTTGAGTCCCCAGAGACAGTCACTAGAAAATAGTCCTACCTAGCCACCGTGAATTCCTTTTGTTTGGTATCAGCAGTGCCCAGGTATAGATTTAGTGGTACTGCAATGTCCTTCTCATTTTTCTCACATCAACAAAAGAATTGCTGTAATAAGATGCGTCTGGGCTTTTGAAATCACTGGGTTTTATGATATCCACGATTGTAAAGAAGTAATAACCACATAAAGAGGGAAGTTTGGACACTCAACCAAACACGTCTCTCCACAACACAAACTTTGCTCTCAAATGCTCCTGTCTAGAAATAGGTGTTCCTTTTTATTTGTCCCTCCTCCTATCAGTGGTGAACATGCCAATGTCCCTCAAACATGGTGGCGAGTAAAGCACCAAGTATACTTTTCTGTCTACAACAGGCCCAGAGGAAATATAATTGGGGTCTTCAGTGAGGACTTAGTCAATGAATGTGGCTAAATACAGTTAGCAAGCGAGAAGGAGGTTTAAGAGGACAGAGGACAGAGATACGGGTTCAAGTCCCTGCACCACCATTTACTGGTTTTGTAAGCACACGCGGCTGATTCGATCTGCAATTGTCTCAGTGAGCCCAGTGCTCTCCCTACGGCCTAGTGACCTTGCAATGTTTTTGAAAGCATAATGTAGGGAAGTGACATAGGTGATGTAGTTAACGGTTCTGTACATAAGGATAGATGGACAGACAGAAAGAAGGTTGTTTCATAGATAGACAGATAGATAGATGACAGATGATCGATAGATTATACACATGATAGAAGACAGGAAGCTAGATAGATGGATAGATAAATAGAGAGGATAGAGAGAAAGAAAGAAGGATATATAGAAAGTTAGATAGATATACAGACAGACAGAGCGATAGATAGATACAGATACATATCGATTGACACAAAGCTGTTGCTCATAACCAGGAGATGAATAGTGAAATCACATAGCTAAACTACAAACAAAAAGGAAGAATGAAATCCAGTTTGCAAAGTGCAGTAAGCAGCCATAAGAAGAAAACAAATCCTACCATTTGCAATGACGTGGATGGAGCTAGACAGTAGTATGTTCAGAAAAATAGGTCAGGCGGAGAAAGACAATATCAAGTGATATCACTCATGTGTGGAGTATAACAACAAAGAGAAACTGAAGGAAAAAAACAGCAGAATACTCACAGAACCCGAGAGTTGACTTAAAGTTGCCAAAGGGAAAAGGACTGCACAGGGTGGTTCTGAAGGGAGGGATAAGTGTGGGGAGAAAGATTGGGGGCATTAGGATTACCATGTATATTGCGTGGGGTCACGCGGGACATGGGGAGTGCTGTACAACACAGAGAAGACTAGTAGAGGTTATATAGCATCTTACTACTCCATGATTGATAGCGACTGTATCGGTGTCTTTGAAGGGGTACATGCTAAAGGGGTTTAAAGCATCCAACTATGCTGATGGACAGGGACTTTAAGAGGTTTTTGATGGTGGACTTGGATAAGGGGGAGCATAGTAAACATAATGTTCTTCATGTGATTGTAGATTAATGATAACAAAAAAATTTTTTTAAGTGCAATAAGGGCACAGCACAGAATCATCAGAATAAAAGGTCAGGCTCTGAGTGCTGCAAACAAAAGACACAGGGTTAAAAGAACGGATGAAAACTCAAGAAACCTACGTGCTTCCTTACAGGAGACTCACTTGAGATCCAAGGACACAGACAAACTACAAGCTGAAGGTGTGGTGACAAGTACCCTACACGAGTGAAACTGAAAAACAAACAATCAAACAAATGGATTCTGTTTGAGCCCCCAGAGACAGTCAGTAGAAAATAGCACTATCTGGCCACCGTGAATTCTTTTTGTTTGTTTTCAGCAAGTCCCAGCCATAGATTTAGTGGTGGAGCAACGTCCTTCTCATTTTCTCTCACCTCAACAACTGAGTTGCTGAAATAATAAGAATCTGGGCCTTTGAAATCTGTGGGTTTTATGATCTTCACGAATGTGAAGTAATAACCAAATAAAGAGGGAAGTTTGGACACTCAAGTAAACATGTCACTCCAAAACACACTCTTAGCTCCCAAATGCTCCTGTCTAGAAATTGGTGTTCCTTTTTATTTGACCCTCCATCCTATCAGTGGTGTTCACATAGACGTCCTTCAAACATGGTGGTGAGCAAAGCAACAATTTTACGTTTCTGTCGACCACATGCCCAGAGGAAGGATACTTGTGGTCTTCAGGGAGCACTTAGTGAATGAATGTGGCTAAATACAGACAGGAAGTGAGAAGGAGATGAAAGAGGACAGAGATGAGAGTCACGGGTTCAAGTCCCTGCACAACCATTTCCTGGTTTTGTAGGTACACTCGGCCGACACGTCCTGCAAGTGTCTCGGTGAACCCAGTGCTCTCCCTACAGCCTAGTTACCTTGCAGGATTTTTGGAAGCATAATGTAGGAAAGTGACATTGGATATGTGGTTAACTGCTCTGTACACAAGGACAGATGGGCAGACAGAAAGATGATTGATTGATTGATTGAATGATTGATAGACAGACAGATAGATAAATATAGGTTCATATCGATTAACACAAAGCTATTGCTCATAACCATGAGAGCAATGGTTGAAGCACATAGCGAAACTACAAACAAAAAAGAAGAATAAAATCCAGTTTAAAAAGTGCAATAAGCAGCCATAAGAAGAAAACAAATCCTATCATTGGCAATAACTTGGATGGACCTAGAGGGTATTATGCTCAGTGAAAAAGGCCAGTCGGAGAAATACATGTACCAAATCATTTAACTCATGTGTGGAGTACGATAACAAAGAAAAACTGAAGGAAGAAACAGCAGCATATACACAGGACCCAAGAGTGGACTAACAGTTACCAAAGAGAAAGGGACTGGGTAATGTTTGTGGGAAGGGATTGATAAGGGCGGGGAAAAAGAATGGGGGCATTAGGATTAGCATGAATAATGTGTAGGGTGAATGGTCATTAGGAGGGCTATACAACACAGAGAAGACAAGTAGTGATTCTAGAGCATCTTACGACACGCTGACGGACAGCAACTGAAACTGGGATTTGGCGATGACTTGGTGAAGGGATTAGACTAGTAAACATATTGTTCTGCATGTTTTTGTATATTAATGAGAATAAAAAAAATTTCAAAGTGCTGTAAGAGCCTAGCTATCAAATATCAGAAAAAAAGTACAGGCTTTCACTGCTCCTATCAAAAGACACAGGGTTAAAAGGACGGATGAAAACTTAAGAACACCTAAGTGCTCCCATACTGGAGAATCACTTGTGATCCAAGGACACAGACAAACTACAAGCTGAAGGGGCGGGGACAGGTAACCTATACAAGTGAATCTTTGAAACAAAGAAACAAATGGATTCTGTTTGAGTCCCCAGAGACAGTCACTAGAAAATAGTCCTACCTAGCCACCGTGAATTCCTTTTGTTTGGTATCAGCAGTGCCCAGGTATAGATTTAGTGGTACTGCAATGTCCTTCTCATTTTTCTCACATCAACAAAAGAATTGCTGTAATAAGATGCGTCTGGGCTTTTGAAATCACTGGGTTTTATGATATCCACGATTGTAAAGAAGTAATAACCACATAAAGAGGGAAGTTTGGACACTCAACCAAACACGTCTCTCCACAACACAAACTTTGCTCTCAAATGCTCCTGTCTAGAAATAGGTGTTCCTTTTTATTTGTCCCTCCTCCTATCAGTGGTGAACATGCCAATGTCCCTCAAACATGGTGGCGAGTAAAGCACCAAGTATACTTTTCTGTCTACAACAGGCCCAGAGGAAGTATAATTGGGGTCTTCAGTGAGGACTTAGTCAATGAATGTGGCTAAATACAGTTAGCAAGCGAGAAGGAGGTTTAAGAGGACAGAGGACAGAGATACGGGTTCAAGTCCCTGCACCACCATTTACTGGTTTTGTAAGCACACGCGGCTGATTCGATCTGCAATTGTCTCAGTGAGCCCAGTGCTCTCCCTACGGCCTAGTGACCTTGCAATGTTTTTGAAAGCATAATGTAGGGAAGTGACATAGGTGATGTAGTTAACGGTTCTGTACATAAGGATAGATGGACAGACAGAAAGAAGGTTGTTTCATAGATAGACAGATAGATAGATGACAGATGATCGATAGATTATACACATGATAGAAGACAGGAAGCTAGATAGATGGATAGATAAATAGAGAGGATAGAGAGATAGAAAGAAGGATATATAGAAAGTTAGATAGATATACAGACAGACAGAGCGATAGATAGATACAGATACATATCGATTGACACAAAGCTGTTGCTCATAACCAGGAGATGAATGGTGAAATCACATAGCTAAACTACAAACAAAAAGGAAGAATGAAATCCAGTTTGCAAAATGCAGTAAGCAGCCATAAGAAGAAAACAAATCCTACCATTTGCAATGACGTGGATGGAGCTAGACAGTAGTATGTTCAGAAAAATAGGTCAGGCGGAGAAAGACAATATCAAGTGATATCACTCATGTGTGGAGTATAACAACAAAGAGAAACTGAAGGAAAAAAACAGCAGAATACTCACAGAACCCGAGAGTTGACTTAAAGTTGCCAAAGGGAAAAGGACTGCACAGGGTGGTTCTGAAGGGAGGGATAAGTGTGGGGAGAAAGATTGGGGGCATTAGGATTACCATGTATATTGTGTGGGGTCACGCGGGACATGGGGAGTGCTGTACAACACAGAGAAGACTAGTAGAGGTTATATAGCATCTTACTACTCCATGATTGATAGCGACTGTGTCGGTGTCTTTGAAGGGGTACATGCTAAAGGGGTTTAAAGCATCCAACTATGCTGATGGACAGGGACTTTAAGAGGTTTTTGATGGTGGACTTGGATAAGGGGGAGCATAGTAAACATAATGTTCTTCATGTGATTGTAGATTAATGATAACAAAAAAATTTTTTTAAGTGCAATAAGGGCACAGCACAGAATCATCAGAATAAAAGGTCAGGCTCTGAGTGCTGCAAACAAAAGACACAGGGTTAAAAGAACGGATGAAAATTCAAGAAACCTACGTGCATCCTTACAGGAGACTCACTTGAGATCCAAGGACACAGACAAACTACAAGCTGAAGGTGTGGTGACAAGTACCCTACACGAGTGAAACTGAAAAACAAACAATCAAACAAATGGATTCTGTTTGAGCCCCCAGAGACAGTCAGTAGAAAATAGCACTATCTGGCCACCGTGAATTCTTTTTGTTTGTTTTCAGCAAGTCCCAGCCATAGATTTAGTGGTGGAGCAACGTCCTTCTCATTTTCTCTCACCTCAACAACTGAGTTGCTGAAATAATAAGAATCTGGGCCTTTGAAATCTGTGGGTTTTATGATCTTCACGAATGTGAAGTAATAACCACCTAAAGAGGGAAGTTTGGACACTCAAGTAAACATGTCACTCCAAAACACACTCTTAGCTCCCAAATGCTCCTGTCTAGAAATTGGTGTTCCTTTTTATTTGACCCTCCATCCTATCAGTGGTGTTCACATAAATGTCCTTCAAACATGGTGGTGAGCAAAGCAACAATTTTACGTTTCTGTCGACCACATGCCCAGAGGAAGGATACTTGTGGTCTTCAGGGAGCACTTAGTGAATGAATGTGGCTAAATACAGACAGGAAGTGAGAAGGAGATGAAAGAGGACAGAGGTGAGAGTCACGGGTTCAAGTCCCTGCACAACCATTTCCAGGTTTCGTAGGTACACTCGGCCGACACGACCTGCAAGTGTCTCGGTGAACCCAGTGCTCTCCCTACAGCCTAGTTACCTTGCAGGATTTTTGGAAGCATAATGTAGGAAAGTGACATTGGATATGTGGTTAACTGTTCTGTACACAAGGACAGATGGGCAGAGAGAAAGATGATTGATTGATTGATTGAATGATTGATAGACAGACAGATAGATAAATATAGGTTCATATCGATTAACACAAAGCTATTGCTCATAACCATGAGAGCAATGGTTGAAGCACATAGCGAAACTACAAACAAAAAAGAAGAATAAAATCCAGTTTAAAAAGTGCAATAAGCAGCCATAAGAAGAAAACAAATCCTATCATTGGCAATAACTTGGATGGAGCTAGAGGGTATTTTGCTCAGTCAAATAGGCCAGTCGGAGAAATACATGTACCAAATCATTTAACTCATGTGTGGTGTACGATAACAAAGAATAACTGAAGGAAGAAACAGCAGCATATACACAGTACCCGAGAGGGGACTAACAGTTACCAAAGAGAAAGGGACTGGGTAGTGTTTGTGGGAAGGGATTGATAAGGGCGGGGAAAAAGAATGGGGGCATTAGGATTAGCATGAATAATGTGTAGGGTGAATGGTCATCAGGAGGGCTATACAACACAGAGAAGACAAGTAGTGATTCTAGAGCATCTTACGACACGCTGACGGACAGCGACTGAAACTGGGATTTGGCGATGACTTGGTGAAGGGATTAGACTAGTAAACATATTGTTCTGCATGTTTTTGTATATTAATGAGAATAAAAAAAATTTCAAAGTGCTGTAAGAGCCTAGCTATCAAATATCAGAAAAAAAGTACAGGCTTTCACTGCTCCTATCAAGAGACACAGGGTTAAAAGGACGGATGAAAACTTAAGAACACCTAAGTGCTCCCATACTGGAGAATCACTTGTGATCCAAGGACACAGACAAACTACAAGCTGAAGGGGCGGGGACAGGTAACCTATACAAGTGAATCTTTGAAACAAAGAAACAAATGGATTCTGTTTGAGTCCCCAGAGACAGTCACTAGAAAATAGTCCTACCTAGCCACCGTGAATTCCTTTTGTTTGGTATCAGCAGTGCCCAGGTATAGATTTAGTGGTACTGCAATGTCCTTCTCATTTTTCTCACATCAACAAAAGAATTGCTGTAATAAGATGCGTCTGGGCTTTTGAAATCACTGGGTTTTATGATATCCACGATTGTAAAGAAGTAATAACCACATAAAGAGGGAAGTTTGGACACTCAACCAAACACGTCTCTCCACAACACAAACTTTGCTCTCAAATGCTCCTGTCTAGAAATAGGTGTTCCTTTTTATTTGTCCCTCCTCCTATCAGTGGTGAACATGCCAATGTCCCTCAAACATGGTGGCGAGTAAAGCACCAAGTATACTTTTCTGTCTACAACAGGCCCAGAGGAAGTATAATTGGGGTCTTCAGTGAGGACTTAGTCAATGAATGTGGCTAAATACAGTTAGCAAGCGAGAAGGAGGTTTAAGAGGACAGAGGACAGAGATACGGGTTCAAGTCCCTGCACCACCATTTACTGGTTTTGTAAGCACACGCGGCTGATTCGATCTGCAATTGTCTCAGTGAGCCCAGTGCTCTCCCTACGGCCTAGTGACCTTGCAATGTTTTTGAAAGCATAATGTAGGGAAGTGACATAGGTGATGTAGTTAACGGTTCTGTACATAAGGATAGATGGACAGACAGAAAGAAGGTTGTTTCATAGATAGACAGATAGATAGATGACAGATGATCGATAGATTATACACATGATAGAAGACAGGAAGCTAGATAGATGGATAGATAAACAGAGAGGATAGAGAGATAGAAAAATGGATATATAGAAAGATAGATAGATATACAGACAGACAGAGCGATAGATAGATACAGATACATATCGATTGACACAAAGCTGTTGCTCATAACCAGGAGATGAATGGTGAAATCACATAGCTAAACTACAAACAAAGAGGAAGAATGAAATCCAGTTTACAAAGTGCAGTAAGCAGCCATAAGAAGAAAACAAATCCTACCATTTGCAATGACGTGGATGGAGCTAGACAGTAGTATGTTCAGAAAAATAGGTCAGGCGCAGAAAGACAATATCAAATGATATCACTCATGTGGGGAGTATAACAACAAAGAGAAACTGAAGGAAAAAAACAGCAGGATAATCACAGAACCCGAGAGTTGACTAAAAGTTGCCAAAGGGAAAAGTACTGCACAGGGTGGTTCTGAAGGGAGGGATAAGTGTGGGGAGAAAGATTGGGGGCATTAGGATTACCATGTATATTGCGTGGGGTCGCGCGGGACATGGGGAGTGCTGTACAACACAGAGAAGACTAGTAGAGGTTATATAGCATCTTACTACTCCATGATTGACAGCGACTGTATCGGTGTCTTTGAAGGGGTACATGCTGAAGGGGTTTAAAACATCCAACTATGCTGATGGACAGCGACTTTAAGAGGTTTTTGCTGGTGGACTTGGATAAGGGGGAGCATAGTAAACATAATGTTCTTCACGTGATTGTAGATTAATGATAACAAAAAAAATATTTTTAAGTGCAATAAGGGCACAGCACTGAAACATCAGAATAAAAGGTCAGGCTCTGAGTGCTGCAAACAAAAGACACAGGGTTAAAAGAACGGATGAAAACTCAAGAAACCTACGTGCTTCCTTACAGGAGACTCACTTGAGATCCAAGGACAAAGGCAAACTACAAGCTGAAGGTGTGGGGACAAGTACCCTACACGAGTGAAACTGAAAAACAAACAATCAAACAAATGGATTCTGTTTGAGCCCCCAGAGACAGTCAGTAGAAAATAGCACTATCTGGCCACCGTGAATTCTTTTTGTTTGTTTTCAGCAAGTCCCAGCCATAGATTTAGTGGTGGAGCAATGTCCTTCTCATTTTCTCTCACCTCAACAACTGAGTTGCTGAAATAATAAGAATCTGGGCCTTTGAAATCTGTGGGTTTTATGATCTTCACGAATGTGAAGTAATAACCAAATAAAGAGGGAAGTTTGGACACTCAAGTAAACATGTCACTCCAAAACACACTCTTAGCTCCCAAATGCTCCTGTCTAGAAATTGGTGTTCCTTTTTATTTGACCCTCCATCCTATCAGTGGTGTTCACATAGACGTCCATCAAACATGGTTGTGAGCAAAGCAACAATTTTACGTTTCTGTCGACCACATGCCCAGAGGAAGGATACTTGTGGTCTTCAGGGAGCACTTAGTGAATGAATGTGGCTAAATACAGACAGGAAGTGAGAAGGAGATGAAAGAGGACAGAGATGAGAGTCACGGGTTCAAGTCCCTGCACAACCATTTCCTGGTTTTGTAGGTACACTCGGCCGACACGACCTGCAAGTGTCTCGGTGAACCCAGTGCTCTCCCTACAGCCTAGTTACCTTGCAGGATTTTTGGAAGCATAATGTAGGAAAGTGACATTGGATATGTGGTTAACTGCTCTGTACACAAGGACAGATGGGCAGACAGAAAGATGATTGATTGATTGATTGAATGATTGATAGACAGACAGATAGATAAATACAGGTTCATATCGATTAACACAAAGCTATTGCTCATAAACATGAGAGCAATGGTTGAAGCACATAGCGAAACTACAAACAAAAAAGAAGAATAAAATCCAGTTTAAAAAGTGCAATAAGCAGCCATAAGAAGAAAACAAATCCTATCATTGGCAATAACTTGGATGGACCTAGAGGGTATTATGCTCAGTGAAAAAGGCCAGTCGGAGAAATACATGTACCAAATCATTTAACTCATGTGTGGAGTACGATAACAAAGAAAAACTGAAGGAAGAAACAGCAGCATATACACAGGACCCGAGAGTGGACTAAGAGTTACCAAAGAGAAAGGGACTGGGTAATGTTTGTGGGAAGGGATTGATAAGGGCGGGGAAAAAGAATGGGGGCATTAGGATTAGCATGAATAATGTGTAGGGTGAATGGTCATTAGGAGGGCTATACAACACAGAGAAGACAAGTAGTGATTCTAGAGCATCTTACGACACGCTGACGGACAGCAACTGAAACTGGGATTTGGCGATGACTTGGTGAAGGGATTAGACTAGTAAACATATTGTTCTGCATGTTTTTGTATATTAATGAGAATAAAAAAAATTTCAAAGTGCTGTAAGAGCCTAGCTATCAAATATCAGAAAAAAAGTACAGGCTTTCACTGCTCCTATCAAAAGACACAGGGTTAAAAGGACGGATGAAAACTTAAGAACACCTAAGTGCTCCCATACTGGAGAATCACTTGTGATCCAAGGACACAGACAAACTACAAGCTGAAGGGGCGGGGACAGGTAACCTATACAAGTGAATCTTTGAAACAAAGAAACAAATGGATTCTGTTTGAGTCCCCAGAGACAGTCACTAGAAAATAGTCCTACCTAGACACCGTGAATTCCTTTTGTTTGGTATCAGCAGTGCCCAGGTATAGATTTAGTGGTACTGCAATGTCCTTCTCATTTTTCTCACATCAACAAAAGAATTGCTGTAATAAGATGCGTCTGGGCTTTTGAAATCACTGGGTTTTATGATATCCACGATTGTAAAGAAGTAATAACCACATAAAGAGGGAAGTTTGGACACTCAACCAAACACGTCTCTCCACAACACAAACTTTGCTCTCAAATGCTCCTGTCTAGAAATAGGTGTTCCTTTTTATTTGTCCCTCCTCCTATCAGTGGTGAACATGCCAATGTCCCTCAAACATGGTGGCGAGTAAAGCACCAAGTATACTTTTCTGTCTACAACAGGCCCAGAGGAAATATAATTGGGGTCTTCAGTGAGGACTTAGTCAATGAATGTGGCTAAATACAGTTAGCAAGCGAGAAGGAGGTTTAAGAGGACAGAGGACAGAGATACGGGTTCAAGTCCCTGCACCACCATTTACTGGTTTTGTAAGCACACGCGGCTGATTCGATCTGCAATTGTCTCAGTGAGCCCAGTGCTCTCCCTACGGCCTAGTGACCTTGCAATGTTTTTGAAAGCATAATGTAGGGAAGTGACATAGGTGATGTAGTTAACGGTTCTGTACATAAGGATAGATGGACAGACAGAAAGAAGGTTGTTTCATAGATAGACAGATAGATAGATGACAGATGATCGATAGATTATACACATGATAGAAGACAGGAAGCTAGATAGATGGATAGATAAATAGAGAGGATAGAGAGAAAGAAAGAAGGATATATAGAAAGTTAGATAGATATACAGACAGACAGAGCGATAGATAGATACAGATACATATCGATTGACACAAAGCTGTTGCTCATAACCAGAAGATGAATAGTGAAATCACATAGCTAAACTACAAACAAAAAGGAAGAATGAAATCCAGTTTGCAAAGTGCAGTAAGCAGCCATAAGAAGAAAACAAATCCTACCATTTGCAATGACGTGGATGGAGCTAGACAGTAGTATGTTCAGAAAAATAGGTCAGGCGGAGAAAGACAATATCAAGTGATATCACTCATGTGTGGAGTATAACAACAAAGAGAAACTGAAGGAAAAAAACAGCAGAATACTCACAGAACCCGAGAGTTGACTTAAAGTTGCCAAAGGGAAAAGGACTGCACAGGGTGGTTCTGAAGGGAGGGATAAGTGTGGGGAGAAAGATTGGGGGCATTAGGATTACCATGTATATTGCGTGGGGTCACGCGGGACATGGGGAGTGCTGTACAACACAGAGAAGACTAGTAGAGGTTATATAGCATCTTACTACTCCATGATTGATAGCGACTGTATCGGTGTCTTTGAAGGGGTACATGCTAAAGGGGTTTAAAGCATCCAACTATGCTGATGGACAGGGACTTTAAGAGGTTTTTGATGGTGGACTTGGATAAGGGGGAGCATAGTAAACATAATGTTCTTCATGTGATTGTAGATTAATGATAACAAAAAAATTTTTTTAAGTGCAATAAGGGCACAGCACAGAATCATCAGAATAAAAGGTCAGGCTCTGAGTGCTGCAAACAAAAGACACAGGGTTAAAAGAACGGATGAAAACTCAAGAAACCTACGTGCTTCCTTACAGGAGACTCACTTGAGATCCAAGGACACAGACAAACTACAAGCTGAAGGTGTGGTGACAAGTACCCTACACGAGTGAAACTGAAAAACAAACAATCAAACAAATGGATTCTGTTTGAGCCCCCAGAGACAGTCAGTAGAAAATAGCACTATCTGGCCACCGTGAATTCTTTTTGTTTGTTTTCAGCAAGTCCCAGCCATAGATTTAGTGGTGGAGCAACGTCCTTCTCATTTTCTCTCACCTCAACAACTGAGTTGCTGAAATAATAAGAATCTGGGCCTTTGAAATCTGTGGGTTTTATGATCTTCACGAATGTGAAGTAATAACCAAATAAAGAGGGAAGTTTGGACACTCAAGTAAACATGTCACTCCAAAACACACTCTTAGCTCCCAAATGCTCCTGTCTAGAAATTGGTGTTCCTTTTTATTTGACCCTCCATCCTATCAGTGGTGTTCACATAGACGTCCTTCAAACATGGTGGTGAGCAAAGCAACAATTTTACGTTTCTGTCGACCACATGCCCAGAGGAAGGATACTTGTGGTCTTCAGGGAGCACTTAGTGAATGAATGTGGCTAAATACAGACAGGAAGTGAGAAGGAGATGAAAGAGGACAGAGATGAGAGTCACGGGTTCAAGTCCCTGCACAACCATTTCCTGGTTTTGTAGGTACACTCGGCCGACACGACCTGCAAGTGTCTCGGTGAACCCAGTGCTCTCCCTACAGCCTAGTTACCTTGCAGGATTTTTGGAAGCATAATGTAGGAAAGTGACATTGGATATGTGGTTAACTGCTCTGTACACAAGGACAGATGGGCAGACAGAAAGATGATTGATTGATTGATTGAATGATTGATAGACAGACAGATAGATAAATATAGGTTCATATCGATTAACACAAAGCTATTGCTCATAACCATGAGAGCAATGGTTGAAGCACATAGCGAAACTACAAACAAAAAAGAAGAATAAAATCCAGTTTAAAAAGTGCAATAAGCAGCCATAAGAAGAAAACAAATCCTATCATTGGCAATAACTTGGATGGACCTAGAGGGTATTATGCTCAGTGAAAAAGGCCAGTCGGAGAAATACATGTACCAAATCATTTAACTCATGTGTGGAGTACGATACCAAAGAAAAACTGAATTAAGAAACAGCAGCATATACACAGGACCCAAGAGTGGACTAACAGTTACCAAAGAGAAAGGGACTGGGTAATGTTTGTTTGAAGGGATTGATAAGGGCGGTGAAAAAGAATGGGGGCATTAGGATTAGCATGAATAATGTGTAGGGTGAATGGTCATTAGGAGGGATATACAACACAGAGAAGACAAGTAGTGTTTCTAGAGCATCTTACGACACGCTGACGGACAGCAACTGAAACTGGGATTTGGCGATGACTTGGTGAAGGGATTAGACTAGTAAACATATTGTTCTGCATGTTTTTGTATATTAATGAGAATAAAAAAAATTTCAAAGTGCTGTAAGAGCCTAGCTATCAAATATCAGAAAAAAAGTACAGGCTTTCACTGCTCCTATCAAAAGACACAGGGTTAAAAGGACGGATGAAAACTTAAGAACACCTAAGTGCTCCCATACTGGAGAATCACTTGTGATCCAAGGACACAGACAAACTACAAGCTGAAGGGGCGGGGACAGGTAACCTATACAAGTGAATCTTTGAAACAAAGAAACAAATGGATTCTGTTTGAGTCCCCAGAGACAGTCACTAGAAAATAGTCCTACCTAGACACCGTGAATTCCTTTTGTTTGGTATCAGCAGTGCCCAGGTATAGATTTAGTGGTACTGCAATGTCCTTCTCATTTTTCTCACATCAACAAAAGAATTGCTGTAATAAGATGCGTCTGGGCTTTTGAAATCACTGGGTTTTATGATATCCACGATTGTAAAGAAGTAATAACCACATAAAGAGGGAAGTTTGGACACTCAACCAAACACGTCTCTCCACAACACAAACTTTGCTCTCAAATGCTCCTGTCTAGAAATAGGTGTTCCTTTTTATTTGTCCCTCCTCCTATCAGTGGTGAACATGCCAATGTCCCTCAAACATGGTGGCGAGTAAAGCACCAAGTATACTTTTCTGTCTACAACAGGCCCAGAGGAAATATAATTGGGGTCTTCAGTGAGGACTTAGTCAATGAATGTGGCTAAATACAGTTAGCAAGCGAGAAGGAGGTTTAAGAGGACAGAGGACAGAGATACGGGTTCAAGTCCCTGCACCACCATTTACTGGTTTTGTAAGCACACGCGGCTGATTCGATCTGCAATTGTCTCAGTGAGCCCAGTGCTCTCCCTACGGCCTAGTGACCTTGCAATGTTTTTGAAAGCATAATGTAGGGAAGTGACATAGGTGATGTAGTTAACGGTTCTGTACATAAGGATAGATGGACAGACAGAAAGAAGGTTGTTTCATAGATAGACAGATAGATAGATGACAGATGATCGATAGATTATACACATGATAGAAGACAGGAAGCTAGATAGATGGATAGATAAATAGAGAGGATAGAGAGAAAGAAAGAAGGATATATAGAAAGTTAGATAGATATACAGACAGACAGAGCGATAGATAGATACAGATACATATCGATTGACACAAAGCTGTTGCTCATAACCAGAAGATGAATAGTGAAATCACATAGCTAAACTACAAACAAAAAGGAAGAATGAAATCCAGTTTGCAAAGTGCAGTAAGCAGCCATAAGAAGAAAACAAATCCTACCATTTGCAATGACGTGGATGGAGCTAGACAGTAGTATGTTCAGAAAAATAGGTCAGGCGGAGAAAGACAATATCAAGTGATATCACTCATGTGTGGAGTATAACAACAAAGAGAAACTGAAGGAAAAAAACAGCAGAATACTCACAGAACCCGAGAGTTGACTTAAAGTTGCCAAAGGGAAAAGGACTGCACAGGGTGGTTCTGAAGGGAGGGATAAGTGTGGGGAGAAAGATTGGGGGCATTAGGATTACCATGTATATTGCGTGGGGTCACGCGGGACATGGGGAGTGCTGTACAACACAGAGAAGACTAGTAGAGGTTATATAGCATCTTACTACTCCATGATTGATAGCGACTGTATCGGTGTCTTTGAAGGGGTACATGCTAAAGGGGTTTAAAGCATCCAACTATGCTGATGGACAGGGACTTTAAGAGGTTTTTGATGGTGGACTTGGATAAGGGGGAGCATAGTAAACATAATGTTCTTCATGTGATTGTAGATTAATGATAACAAAAAAATTTTTTTAAGTGCAATAAGGGCACAGCACAGAATCATCAGAATAAAAGGTCAGGCTCTGAGTGCTGCAAACAAAAGACACAGGGTTAAAAGAACGGATGAAAACTCAAGAAACCTACGTGCTTCCTTACAGGAGACTCACTTGAGATCCAAGGACACAGACAAACTACAAGCTGAAGGTGTGGTGACAAGTACCCTACACGAGTGAAACTGAAAAACAAACAATCAAACAAATGGATTCTGTTTGAGCCCCCAGAGACAGTCAGTAGAAAATAGCACTATCTGGCCACCGTGAATTCTTTTTGTTTGTTTTCAGCAAGTCCCAGCCATAGATTTAGTGGTGGAGCAACGTCCTTCTCATTTTCTCTCACCTCAACAACTGAGTTGCTGAAATAATAAGAATCTGGGCCTTTGAAATCTGTGGGTTTTATGATCTTCACGAATGTGAAGTAATAACCAAATAAAGAGGGAAGTTTGGACACTCAAGTAAACATGTCACTCCAAAACACACTCTTAGCTCCCAAATGCTCCTGTCTAGAAATTGGTGTTCCTTTTTATTTGACCCTCCATCCTATCAGTGGTGTTCACATAGACGTCCTTCAAACATGGTGGTGAGCAAAGCAACAATTTTACGTTTCTGTCGACCACATGCCCAGAGGAAGGATACTTGTGGTCTTCAGGGAGCACTTAGTGAATGAATGTGGCTAAATACAGACAGGAAGTGAGAAGGAGATGAAAGAGGACAGAGATGAGAGTCACGGGTTCAAGTCCCTGCACAACCATTTCCTGGTTTTGTAGGTACACTCGGCCGACACGACCTGCAAGTGTCTCGGTGAACCCAGTGCTCTCCCTACAGCCTAGTTACCTTGCAGGATTTTTGGAAGCATAATGTAGGAAAGTGACATTGGATATGTGGTTAACTGCTCTGTACACAAGGACAGATGGGCAGACAGAAAGATGATTGATTGATTGATTGAATGATTGATAGACAGACAGATAGATAAATATAGGTTCATATCGATTAACACAAAGCTATTGCTCATAACCATGAGAGCAATGGTTGAAGCACATAGCGAAACTACAAACAAAAAAGAAGAATAAAATCCAGTTTAAAAAGTGCAATAAGCAGCCATAAGAAGAAAACAAATCCTATCATTGGCAATAACTTGGATGGACCTAGAGGGTATTATGCTCAGTGAAAAAGGCCAGTCGGAGAAATACATGTACCAAATCATTTAACTCATGTGTGGAGTACGATACCAAAGAAAAACTGAATTAAGAAACAGCAGCATATACACAGGACCCAAGAGTGGACTAACAGTTACCAAAGAGAAAGGGACTGGGTAATGTTTGTTTGAAGGGATTGATAAGGGCGGTGAAAAAGAATGGGGGCATTAGGATTAGCATGAATAATGTGTAGGGTGAATGGTCATTAGGAGGGATATACAACACAGAGAAGACAAGTAGTGTTTCTAGAGCATCTTACGACACGCTGACGGACAGCAACTGAAACTGGGATTTGGCGATGACTTGGTGAAGGGATTAGACTAGTAAACATATTGTTCTGCATGTTTTTGTATATTAATGAGAATAAAAAAAATTTCAAAGTGCTGTAAGAGCCTAGCTATCAAATATCAGAAAAAAAGTACAGGCTTTCACTGCTCCTATCAAAAGACACAGGGTTAAAAGGACGGATGAAAACTTAAGAACACCTAAGTGCTCCCATACTGGAGAATCACTTGTGATCCAAGGACACAGACAAACTACAAGCTGAAGGGGCGGGGACAGGTAACCTATACAAGTGAATCTTTGAAACAAAGAAACAAATGGATTCTGTTTGAGTCCCCAGAGACAGTCACTAGAAAATAGTCCTACCTAGACACCGTGAATTCCTTTTGTTTGGTATCAGCAGTGCCCAGGTATAGATTTAGTGGTACTGCAATGTCCTTCTCATTTTTCTCACATCAACAAAAGAATTGCTGTAATAAGATGCGTCTGGGCTTTTGAAATCACTGGGTTTTATGATATCCACGATTGTAAAGAAGTAATAACCACATAAAGAGGGAAGTTTGGACACTCAACCAAACACGTCTCTCCACAACACAAACTTTGCTCTCAAATGCTCCTGTCTAGAAATAGGTGTTCCTTTTTATTTGTCCCTCCTCCTATCAGTGGTGAACATGCCAATGTCCCTCAAACATGGTGGCGAGTAAAGCACCAAGTATACTTTTCTGTCTACAACTGGCCCAGATGAAGTATAATTTTGGTCTTCAGTGAGGACTTAGTCAATGAATGTGGCTAAATACAGTTAGCAAGCGAGAAGGAGTTTTAAGAGGACAGAGGACAGAGATACGGGTTCAAGTCCCTGCACCACCATTTACTGGTTTTGTAAGCACACGTGGCTGATTCGATCTGCAATTGTCTCAGTGAGCCCAGTGCTCTCCCTACGGCCTAGTGACCTTGCAATGTTTTTGAAAGCATAATGTAGGGAAGTGACATAGGTGATGTAGTTAACGGTTCTGTACATAAGGATAGATGGACAGACAGAAAGAAGGTTGTTTCATAGATAGACAGATAGATAGATGACAGATGATCGATAGATTATACACATGATAGAAGACAGGAAGCTAGATAGATGGATAGATAAATAGAGAGGATAGAGAGATAGAAAGAAGGATATATAGAAAGTTAGATAGATATACAGACAGACAGAGCGATAGATAGATACAGATACATATCGATTGACACAAAGCTGTTGCTCATAACCAGGAGATGAATGGTGAAATCACATAGCTAAACTACAAACAAAAAGGAAGAATGAAATCCAGTTTGCAAAGTGCAGTAAGCAGCCATAAGAAGAAAACAAATCCTACCATTTGCAATGACGTGGATGGAGCTAGACAGTAGTTTGTTCAGAAAAATAGGTCAGGCGGAGAAAGACAATATCAAGTGATATCACTCATGTGTGGAGTATAACAACAAAGAGAAACTGAAGGAAAAAAACAGCAGAATACTCACAGAACCCGAGAGTTGACTTAAAGTTGCCAAAGGGAAAAGGACTGCACAGGGTGGTTCTGAAGGGAGGGATAAGTGTGGGGAGAAAGATTGGGGGCATTAGGATTACCATGTATATTGTGTGGGGTCACGCGGGACATGGGGAGTGCTGTACAACACAGAGAAGACTAGTAGAGGTTATATAGCATCTTACTACTCCATGATTGATAGCGACTGTGTCGGTGTCTTTGAAGGGGTACATGCTAAAGGGGTTTAAAGCATCCAACTATGCTGATGGACAGGGACTTTAAGAGGTTTTTGATGGTGGACTTGGATAAGGGGGAGCATAGTAAACATAATGTTCTTCATGTGATTGTAGATTAATGATAACAAAAAAATTTTTTTAAGTGCAATAAGGGCACAGCACAGAATCATCAGAATAAAAGGTCAGGCTCTGAGTGCTGCAAACAAAAGACACAGGGTTAAAAGAACGGATGAAAATTCAAGAAACCTACGTGCTTCCTTACAGGAGACTCACTTGAGATCCAAGGACACAGACAAACTACAAGCTGAAGGTGTGGTGACAAGTACCCTACACGAGTGAAACTGAAAAACAAACAATCAAACAAATGGATTCTGTTTGAGCCCCCAGAGACAGTCAGTAGAAAATAGCACTATCTGGCCACCGTGAATTCTTTTTGTTTGTTTTCAGCAAGTCCCAGCCATAGATTTAGTGGTGGAGCAACGTCCTTCTCATTTTCTCTCACCTCAACAACTGAGTTGCTGAAATAATAAGAATCTGGGCTTTTGAAATCTGTGGGTTTTATGATCTTCACGAATGTGAAGTAATAACCAAATAAAGAGGGAAGTTTGGACACTCAAGTAAACATGTCACTCCAAAACACACTCTTAGCTCCCAAATGCTCCTGTCTAGAAATTGGTGTTCCTTTTTATTTGACCCTCCATCCTATCAGTGGTGTTCACATAAATGTCCTTCAAACATGGTGGTGAGCAAAGCAACAATTTTACGTTTCTGTCGACCACATGCCCAGAGGAAGGATACTTGTGGTCTTCAGGGAGCACTTAGTGAATGAATGTGGCTAAATACAGACAGGAAGTGAGAAGGAGATGAAAGAGGACAGAGGTGAGAGTCACGGGTTCAAGTCCCTGCACAACCATTTCCAGGTTTCGTAGGTACACTCGGCCGACACGACCTGCAAGTGTCTCGGTGAACCCAGTGCTCTCCCTACAGCCTAGTTACCTTGCAGGATTTTTGGAAGCATAATGTAGGAAAGTGACATTGGATATGTGGTTAACTGTTCTGTACACAAGGACAGATGGGCAGAGAGAAAGATGATTAATTGATTGATTGAATGATTGATAGACAGACAGATAGATAAATATAGGTTCATATCGATTAACACAAAGCTATTGCTCTTAACCATGAGAGCAATGGTTGAAGCACATAGCGAAACTACAAACAAAAAAGAAGAATAAAATCCAGTTTAAAAAGTGCAATAAGCAGCCATAAGAAGAAAACAAATCCTATCATTGGCAATAACTTGGATGGAGCTAGAGGGTATTTTGCTCAGTCAAATAGGCCAGTCGGAGAAATACATGTACCAAATCATTTAACTCATGTGTGGTGTACGATAACAAAGAATAACTGAAGGAAGAAACAGCAGCATATACACAGTACCCGAGAGGGGACTAACAGTTACCAAAGAGAAAGGGACTGGGTAGTGTTTGTGGGAAGGGATTGATAAGGGCGGGGAAAAAGAATGGGGGCATTAGGATTAGCATGAATAATGTGTAGGGTGAATGGTCATCAGGAGGGCTATACAACACAGAGAAGACAAGTAGTGATTCTAGAGCATCTTACGACACGCTGACGGACAGCGACTGAAACTGGGATTTGGCGATGACTTGGTGAAGGGATTAGACTAGTAAACATATTGTTCTGCATGTTTTTGTATATTAATGAGAATAAAAAAAATTTCAAAGTGCTGTAAGAGCCTAGCTATCAAATATCAGAAAAAAAGTACAGGCTTTCACTGCTCCTATCAAAAGACACAGGGTTAAAAGGACGGATGAAAACCTAAGAACACCTAAGTGCTCCCATACTGGAGACTCACTTGTGATCCAAGGACACAGACAAACTACAAGCTGAAGGGGCGGGGACAGGTAACCTATACAAGTGAATCTTTGAAACAAAGAAACAAATGGATTCTGTTTGAGTCCCCAGAGACAGTCACTAGAAAATAGTCCTACCTAGCCACCGTGAATTCCTTTTGTTTGGTATCAGCAGTGCCCAGGTATAGATTTAGTGGTACTGCAATGTCCTTCTCATTTTTCTCACATCAACAAAAGAATTGCTGTAATAAGATGCGTCTGGGCTTTTGAAATCACTGGGTTTTATGATATCCACGATTGTAAAGAAGTAATAACCACATAAAGAGGGAAGTTTGGACACTCAACCAAACACGTCTCTCCACAACACAAACTTTGCTCTCAAATGCTCCTGTCTAGAAATAGGTGTTCCTTTTTATTTGTCCCTCCTCCTATCAGTGGTGAACATGCCAATGTCCCTCAAACATGGTGGCGAGTAAAGCACCAAGTATACTTTTCTGTCTACAACAGGCCCAGAGGAAGTATAATTGGGGTCTTCAGTGAGGACTTAGTCAATGAATGTGGCTAAATACAGTTAGCAAGCGAGAAGGAGGTTTAAGAGGACAGAGGACAGAGATACGGGTTCAAGTCCCTGCACCACCATTTACTGGTTTTGTAAGCACACGCGGCTGATTCGATCTGCAATTGTCTCAGTGAGCCCAGTGCTCTCCCTACGGCCTAGTGACCTTGCAATGTTTTTGAAAGCATAATGTAGGGAAGTGACATAGGTGATGTAGTTAACGGTTCTGTACATAAGGATAGATGGACAGACAGAAAGAAGATTGTTTCATAGACAGACAGATAGATAGATGACAGATGATCGATAGATTATACACATGATAGAAGACAGGAAGCTAGATAGATGGATAGATAAACAGAGAGGATAGAGAGATAGAAAAATGGATATATAGAAAGATAGATAGATATACAGACAGACAGAGCGATAGATAGATACAGATACATATCGATTGACACAAAGCTGTTGCTCATAACCAGGAGATGAATGGTGAAATCACATAGCTAAACTACAAACAAAGAGGAAGAATGAAATCCAGTTTACAAAGTGCAGTAAGCAGCCATAAGAAGAAAACAAATCCTACCATTTGCAATGACGTGGATGGAGCTAGACAGTAGTATGTTCAGAAAAATAGGTCAGGCGCAGAAAGACAATATCAAATGATATCACTCATGTGTGGAGTATAACAACAAAGAGAAACTGAGGGAAAAAAACAGCAGGATAATCACAGAACCCGAGAGTTGACTAAAAGTTGCCAAAGGGAAAAGGACTGCACAGGGTGGTTCTGAAGGGAGGGATAAGTGTGGGGAGAAAGATTGGGGGCATTAGGATTACCACGTATATTGCGTGGGGTCGCGCGGGACATGGGGAGTGCTGTACAACACAGAGAAGACTAGTAGAGGTTATATAGCATCTTACTACTCCATGATTGACAGCGACTGTATCGGTGTCTTTGAAGGGGTACATGCTGAAGGGGTTTAAAGCATCCAACTAAGCTGATGGACAGGGACTTTAAGAGGTTTTTGCTGGTGGACTTGGATAAGGGGGAGCATAGTAAACATAATGTTCTTCATATGATTGTAGATTAATGATAACAAAAAAAATTTTTAAGTGCAATAAGGGCACAGCACAGAATCATCAGAATAAAAGGTCAGGCTCTGAGTGCTGCAAACAAAAGACACAGGGTTAAAAGAACGGATGAAAACTCAAGAAACCTACGTGCTTCCTTACAGGAGACTCACTTGAGATCCAAGGACACAGACAAACTACAAGCTGAAGGTGTGGGGACAAGTACCCTACACGAGTGAAACTGAAAAACAAACAATCAAACAAATGGATTCTGTTTGAGCCCCCAGAGACAGTCAGTAGAGAATAGCACTATCTGGCCACCGTGAATTCTTTTTGTTTGTTTTCAGCAAGTCCCAGCCATAGATTTAGTGGTGGAGCAACGTCCTTCTCATTTTCTCTCACCTCAACAACTGAGTTGCTGAAATAATAAGAATCTGGGCCTTTGAAATCTTTGGGTTTTATGATCTTCACGAATGTGAAGTAATAACCACCTAAAGAGGGAAGTTTGGACACTCAAGTAAACATGTCACTCCAAAATACACTCTTAGCTCCCAACTGCTCCTGTCTAGAAATTGGTGTTCCTTTTTATTTGACCCTCCATCCTATCAGTGGTGTTCACATAAATGTCCTTCAAACATGGTGGTGAGCAAAGCAACAATTTTACGTTTCTGTCGACCACATGCCCAGAGGAAGGATACTTGTGGTCTTCAGGGAGCACTTAGTGAATGAATGTGGCTAAATACAGACAGGAAGTGAGAAGGAGATGAAAGAGGACAGAGGTGAGAGTCACGGGTTCAAGTCCCTGCACAACCATTTCCTGGTTTCGTAGGAACACTCGGCCGACACGACCTGCAAGTGTCTCGGTGAACCCAGTGCTCTCCCTACAGCCTAGTTACCTTGCAGGATTTTTGGAAGCATAATGTAGGAAAGTGACATTGGATATGTGGTTAACTGCTCTGTACACAAGGACAGATGGGCAGACAGAAAGATGATTGATTGATTGATTGAATGATTGATAGACAGACAGATTGATAAATATAGGTTCATATCGATTAACACAAAGCTATTGCTCATAACCATGAGAGCAATGGTTGAAGCACATAGCGAAACTACAAACAAAAAAGAAGAATAAAATCCAGTTTAAAAAGTGCAATAAGCAGCCATAAGAAGAAAACAAATCCTATCATTGGCAATAACTTGGATGGAGCTAGAGGGTATAATGCTCAGTCAAATAGGCCAGTCGGAGAAATACATGTACCAAATCATTTAACTCATGTGTGGTGTACGATAACAAAGAATAACTGAAGGAAGAAACAGCAGCATATACACAGTACCCGAGAGGGGACTAACAGTTACCAAAGAGAAAGGGACTGGGTAGTGTTTGTGGGAAGGGATTGATAAGGGCGGGGAAAAAGAATGGGGGCATTAGGATTAGCATGAATAATGTGTAGGGTGAATGGTCATCAGGAGGGCTATACAGCACAGAGAAGACAAGTAGTGATTCTAGAGCATCTTACGACACGCTGACGGACAGCGACTGAAACTGGGATTTGGCGATGACTTGGTGAAGGGATTAGACTAGTAAACATATTGTTCTGCATGTGGTTGTATATTAATGAGAATAAAAAAAATTTCAAAGTGCTGTAAGAGCCTAGCTATCAAATATCAGAATAAAAGTACAGGCTTTCACTGCTCTAATCAAAAGACACAGGGTTAGAAGGACGGATGAAAACTTAAGATCACCTAAGTGCTGCCTTACTGGAGACTCACTTGTGATCCTAGGACACAGACAAACTACAAGCTAAAGGGGTGGGGAAAGGTAACCTATACAAGTGAATCTTTGAAACAAAGAAACAAATGGATTCTGTTTGAGTCCCCAGAGACAGTCACTAGAAAATAGTCCTACCTAGCCACCGTGAATTCCTTTTGTTTGGTATCAGCAGTGCCCAGGTATAGATTTAGTGGTACTGCAATGTCCTTCTCATTTTTCTCACATCAACAAAAGAATTGCTTTAATAATATGCGTCTGGGCTTTTGAAATCACTGGGTTTTATGATATCCACGATTGTAAAGGTAATAACCACATAAAGAGGGAAGTTTGGACACTCAACCAAACACGTCTCTCCACAACACACACTTTGCTCCCAAATGCTCCTGTCCAGAAATAGGTGTTCCTTTTTATTTGTCCCTCCTCCTATCAGTGCTGAACATGCCAATGTCCCTCAAACATGGTGGTGAGTAAAGCACCAAGTATACTTTTCTGTCTACAAAAGGCCCAGAGGAAGTATAATTGGGGGTCTTCAGTGAGGACTTACTCAATGAATGTGGCTAAATACAGTTAGCAAGCGAGAAGGAGGTTTAACGAGGACAGAGGACAGAGATACGGGTTCAAGTCCCTGCACCACCATTTACTGGTTTTGTAAGCACACGCGGCAGATTCGATCTGCAATTGTCTCAGTGAGCCCAGTGCTCTCCCTACGGCCTAGTGACCTTGCAATGTTTTTGAAAGCATAATGTAGGGGAAGTGACATAGGTGATGTAGTTAACTGTTCTGTACATAAGGATAGATGGACAGACAGAAAGAAGATTGTTTCATAGACAGACAGATAGATAGATGACAGATGATTGATAGATTATACACATGATAGAAGACAGGAAGCTAGATAGATGGATAGATAAATAGAGAGGATAGAGAGATAGAAAAATGGATATATAGAAAGATAGATAGATATACAGAAAGACAGAGCGATAGATAGATACAGATACATATCGATTGACACAAAGCTGTTTGCTCATAACCAGGAGATGAATGGTGAAATCACATAGCTAAACTACAAACAAAGAGGAAGAATGAAATCCAGTTTACAAAGTGCAGTAAGCAGCCATAAGAAGAAAACAAATCCTACCATTTGCAATGACGTGGATGGAGCTAGACAGTAGTATGTTCAGAAAAATAGGTCAGGCGCAGAAAGACAATATCAAATGATATCACTCATGTGTGGAGTATAACAACAAAGAGAAACTGAAGGAAAAAAACAGCAGGATAATCACAGAACCCGAGAGTTGACTAAAAGTTGCCAAAGGGAAAAGGACTGCACAGGGT
This sequence comes from Manis pentadactyla, assembly GCF_030020395.1. NCBI lineage: Eukaryota > Metazoa > Chordata > Mammalia > Pholidota > Manidae > Manis > Manis pentadactyla. The sequence continues at coordinate 394,814 of NW_026644629.1, forward strand.
GGTTCTGAAGGGAGGGATAAGTGTGGGGAGAAAGATTGGGGGCATTAGGGTTTACCACGTATATTGCGTGGGGTCGCGCGGGACATGGGGAGTGCTGTACAACACAGAGAAGACTAGTAGAGGTTATATAGCATCTTACTACTCCATGATTGACAGCGACTGTATCGGTGTCTTTGAAGGGGTACATGCTGAAGGGGTTTAAAGCATCCAACTAAGCTGATGGACAGGGACTTTAAGAGGTTTTTGCTGGTGGACTTGGATAAGGGGTAGCATAGTAAACATAATGTTCTTCATATGATTGTAGATTAATGATAACAAAAAAAATTTTTAAGTGCAATAAGGGCACAGCAACAGAATCATCAGAATAAAAGGTCAGGCTCTGAGTGCTGCAAACAAAAGACACAGGGTTAAAAGAACGGATGAAAACTCAAGAAACCTACGTGCTTCCTTACAGGAGACTCACTTGAGATCCAAGGACACAGACAAACTACAAGCTGAAGGTGTGGGGACAAGTACCCCTACACGACGTGAAACTGAAAAACAAACAATCAAACAAATGGATTCTGTTTGAGCCCCCAGAGACAGTCAGTAGAAAATAGCACTATCTAGCCACCGTGAATTCTTTTTGTTTGTTTTCAGCAAGTCCCAGCCATAGATTTAGTGGTGGAGCAACGTCCTTCTCATTTTCTCTCACCTCAACAACTGAGTTGCTGAAATAATAAGAATCTGGGCCTTTGAAATCTGTGGGTTTTATGATCTTCAACGAATGTGAAGTAATAACCACCTAAAGAGGGAAGTTTGGACACTCAAGTAAACATGTCACTCCAAAATACACTCTTAGCTCCCAACTGCTCCTGTCTAGAAATTGGTGTTCCTTTTTATTTGACCCCTCCATACCTATCAGTGGTGTTCACATAAATGTCCTTCAAACATGGTGGTGAGCAAAGCAACAATTTTACGTTTCTGTCGACCACATGCCCAGAGGAAGGATACTTGTGGTCTTCAGGGAGCACTTAGTGAATGAATGTGGCTAAATACAGACAGGAAGTGAGAAGGAGATGAAAGAGGACAGAGGTGAGAGTCACGGGTTCAAGTCCCTGCACAACCATTTCCTGGTTTCGTAGGAACACTCGGCCGACACGACCTGCAAGTGTCTCGGTGAACCCAGTGCTCTCCCTACAGCCTAGTTACCTTGCAGGATTTTTGGAAGCATAATGTAGGAAAGTGACATTGGATATGTGGTTAACTGTTCTGTACACAAGGACAGAAGATGGGCAGACAGAAAGATTGATTGATTGAATGATTGATAGACAGACAGATAGATAAATATAGGTTCATATCGATTAAACACAAAGCTATTGCTCATAACCATGAGAGCAATGGTTGAAGCACATAGCGAAACTACAAACAAAAAAGAAGAATAAAATCCAGTTTAAAAAGTGCAATAAGCAGCCATAAGAAGAAAACAAATCCTATCATTGGCAATAACTTGGATGGAGCTAGAGGGTATTATGCTCAGTCAAATAGGCCAGTCGGAGAAATACATGTACCAAATCATTTAACTCATGTGTGGTGTACGATAACAAAGAATAACTGAAGGAAGAAACAGCAGCATATACACAGTACCCGAGAGGGGACTAACAGTTACCAAAGAGAAAGGGACTGGGTAGTGTTTGTGGGAAGGGATTGATAAGGGCGGGGAAAAAGAATGGGGGCATTAGGATTAGCATGAATAATGTGTAGGGTGAATGGTCATCAGGAGGGCTATACAACACAGAGAAGACAAGTAGTGATTCTAGAGCATCTTACGACACGCTGACGGACAGCGACTGAAACTGGGATTTGGCGATGACTTGGTGAAGGGATTAGACTAGTAAACATATTGTTCTGCATGTGGTTGTATATTAATGAGAATAAAAAAAATTTCAAAGTGCTGTAAGAGCCTAGCTATCAAATATCAGAATAAAAGTACAGGCTTTCACTGCTCTAATCAAAAGACACAGGGTTAGAAGGTAACGGATGAAAACTTAAGATCACCTAAGTGCTGCCTTACTGGAGACTCACTTGTGATCCTAGGACACAGACAAACTACAAGCTAAAGGGGTGGGGAAAGGTAACCTATACAAGTGAATCTTTGAAACAAAGAAACAAATGGATTCTGTTTGAGTCCCCAGAGACAGTCACTAGAAAATAGTCCTACCTAGCCACCGTGAATTCCTTTTGTTTGGTATCAGCAGTGCCCAGGTATAGATTTAGTGGTACTGCAATGTCCTTCTCATTTTTCTCACATCAACAAAAGAATTGCTGTAATAAGATGCGTCTGGGCTTTTGAAATCACTGGGTTTTATGATATCCACGATTGTAAAGAAGTAATAACCACATAAAGAGGGAAGTTTGGACACTCAACCAAACACGTCTCTCCACAACACACACTTTGCTCCCAAATGCTCCTGTCCAGAAATAGGTGTTCCTTTTTATTTGTCCCTCCTCCTATCAGTGGTGAACATGCCAATGTCCCTCCAACATGGTGGTGAGTAAAGCACCAAGTATACTTTTCTGTCTACAACTGGCCCAGATGAAGTATAATTTTGGTCTTCAGTGAGGACTTAGTCAATGAATGTGGCTAAATACAGTTAGCAAGCGAGAAGGAGTTTTAAGAGGACAGAGGACAGAGATACGGGTTCAAGTCCCTGCACCACCATTTACTGGTTTTGTAAGCACACGTGGCTGATTCGATCTGCAATTGTCTCAGTGAGCCCAGTGCTCTCCCTACGGCCTAGTGACCTTGCAATGTTTTTGAAAGCATAATGTAGGGAAGTGACATAGGTGATGTAGTTAACTGTTCTGTACATAAGGATAGATGGACAGACAGAAAGAAGATTGTTTCATAGACAGACAGATAGATAGATGACAGATGATCGATAGATTATACACATGATAGAAGACAGGAAGCTAGATAGATGGATAGATAAATAGAGAGGATAGAGAGATAGAAAAATGGATATATAGAAAGATAGATAGATATACAGAAAGACAGAGCGATAGATAGATACAGATACATATCGATTGACACAAAGCTGTTGCTCATAACCAGGAGATGAATGGTGAAATCACATAGCTAAACTACAAACAAAGAGGAAGAATGAAATCCAGTTTACAAAGTGCAGTAAGCAGCCATAAGAAGAAAACAAATCCTACCATTTGCAATGACGTGGATGGAGCTAGACAGTAGTATGTTCAGAAAAATAGGTCAGGCGCAGAAAGACAATATCAAATGATATCACTCATGTGTGGAGTATAACAACAAAGAGAAACTGAGGGAAAAAAACAGCAGGATAATCACAGAACCCGAGAGTTGACTAAAAGTTGCCAAAGGGAAAAGGACTGCACAGGGTGGTTCTGAAGGGAGGGATAAGTGTGGGGAGAAAGATTGGGGGCATTAGGATTACCACGTATATTGCGTGGGGTCGCGCGGGACATGGGGAGTGCTGTACAACACAGAGAAGACTAGTAGAGGTTATATAGCATCTTACTACTCCATGATTGACAGCGACTGTATCGGTGTCTTTGAAGGAGTACATGCTGAAGGGGTTTAAAGCATCCAACTAAGCTGATGGACAGGGACTTTAAGAGGTTTTTGCTGGTGGACTTGGATAAGGGGGAGCATAGTAAACATAATGTTCTTCATATGATTGTAGATTAATGATAACAAAAAAAATTTTTAAGTGCAATAAGGGCACAGCACAGAATCATCAGAATAAAAGGTCAGGCTCTGAGTGCTGCAAACAAAAGACACAGGGTTAAAAGAACGGATGAAAACTCAAGAAACCTACGTGCTTCCTTACAGGAGACTCACTTGAGATCCAAGGACACAGACAAACTACAAGCTGAAGGTGTGGGGACAAGTACCCTACACGAGTGAAACTGAAAAACAAACAATCAAACAAATGGATTCTGTTTGAGCCCCCAGAGACAGTCAGTAGAGAATAGCACTATCTGGCCACCGTGAATTCTTTTTGTTTGTTTTCAGCAAGTCCCAGCCATAGATTTAGTGGTGGAGCAACGTCCTTCTCATTTTCTCTCACCTCAACAACTGAGTTGCTGAAATAATAAGAATCTGGGCCTTTGAAATCTTTGGGTTTTATGATCTTCACGAATGTGAAGTAATAACCACCTAAAGAGGGAAGTTTGGACACTCAAGTAAACATGTCACTCCAAAATACACTCTTAGCTCCCAACTGCTCCTGTCTAGAAATTGGTGTTCCTTTTTATTTGACCCTCCATCCTATCAGTGGTGTTCACATAAATGTCCTTCAAACATGGTGGTGAGCAAAGCAACAATTTTACGTTTCTGTCGACCACATGCCCAGAGGAAGGATACTTGTGGTCTTCAGGGAGCACTTAGTGAATGAATGTGGCTAAATACAGACAGGAAGTGAGAAGGAGATGAAAGAGGACAGAGGTGAGAGTCACGGGTTCAAGTCCCTGCACAACCATTTCCTGGTTTCGTAGGAACACTCGGCCGACACGACCTGCAAGTGTCTCGGTGAACCCAGTGCTCTCCCTACAGCCTAGTTACCTTGCAGGATTTTTGGAAGCATAATGTAGGAAAGTGACATTGGATATGTGGTTAACTGTTCTGTACACAAGGACAGATGGGCAGACAGAAAGATGATAGATTGATTGATTGAATGATTGATAGACAGACAGATAGATAAATATAGGTTCATATCGATTAACACAAAGCTATTGCTCATAACCATGAGAGCAATGGTTGAAGCACATAGCGAAACTACAAACAAAAAAGAAGAATAAAATCCAGTTTAAAAAGTGCAATAAGCAGCCATAAGAAGAAAACAAATCCTATCATTGGCAATAACTTGGATGGAGCTAGAGGGTATTATGCTCAGTCAAATAGGCCAGTCGGAGAAATACATGTACCAAATCATTTAACTCATGTGTGGTGTACGATAACAAAGAATAACTGAAGGAAGAAACAGCAGCATATACACAGTACCCGAGAGGGGACTAACAGTTACCAAAGAGAAAGGGACTGGGTAGTGTTTGTGGGAAGGGATTGATAAGGGCGGGGAAAAAGAATGGGGGCATTAGGATTAGCATGAATAATGTGTAGGGTGAATGGTCATCAGGAGGGCTATACAGCACAGAGAAGACAAGTAGTGATTCTAGAGCATCTTACGACACGCTGACGGACAGCGACTGAAACTGGGATTTGGCGATGACTTGGTGAAGGGATTAGACTAGTAAACATATTGTTCTGCATGTGGTTGTATATTAATGAGAATAAAAAAAATTTCAAAGTGCTGTAAGAGCCTAGCTATCAAATATCAGAATAAAAGTACAGGCTTTCACTGCTCTAATCAAAAGACACAGGGTTAGAAGGACGGATGAAAACTTAAGATCACCTAAGTGCTGCCTTACTGGAGACTCACTTGTGATCCTAGGACACAGACAAACTACAAGCTAAAGGGGTGGGGAAAGGTAACCTATACAAGTGAATCTTTGAAACAAAGAAACAAATGGATTCTGTTTGAGTCCCCAGAGACAGTCACTAGAAAATAGTCCTACCTAGCCACCGTGAATTCCTTTTGTTTGGTATCAGCAGTGCCCAGGTATAGATTTAGTGGTACTGCAATGTCCTTCTCATTTTTCTCACATCAACAAAAGAATTGCTTTAATAATATGCGTCTGGGCTTTTGAAATCACTGGGTTTTATGATATCCACGATTGTAAAGAAGTAATAACCACATAAAGAGGGAAGTTTGGACACTCAACCAAACACGTCTCTCCACAACACACACTTTGCTCCCAAATGCTCCTGTCCAGAAATAGGTGTTCCTTTTTATTTGTCCCTCCTCCTATCAGTGGGTGAACATGCCAATGTCCCTCCAACATGGTGGTGAGTAAAGCACCAAGTATACTTTTCTGTCTACAACTGGCCCAGATGAAGTATAATTTTGGTCTTCAGTGAGGACTTAGTCAATGAATGTGGCTAAATACAGTTAGCAAGCGAGAAGGAGTTTTAAGAGGACAGAGGACAGAGATACGGGTTCAAGTCCCTGCACCACCATTTACTGGTTTTGTAAGCACACGTGGCTGATTCGATCTGCAATTGTCTCAGTGAGCCCAGTGCTCTCCCTACGGCCTAGTGACCTTGCAATGTTTTTGAAAGCATAATGTAGGGAAGTGACATAGGTGATGTAGTTAACTGTTCTGTACATAAGGATAGATGGACAGACAGAAAGAAGATTGTTTCATAGACAGACAGATAGATAGATGACAGATGATCGATAGATTATACACATGATAGAAGACAGGAAGCTAGATAGATGGATAGATAAATAGAGAGGATAGAGAGATAGAAAAATGGATATATAGAAAGATAGATAGATATACAGAAAGACAGAGCGATAGATAGATACAGATACATATCGATTGACACAAAGCTGTTGCTCATAACCAGGAGATGAATGGTGAAATCACATAGCTAAACTACAAACAAAGAGGAAGAATGAAATCCAGTTTACAAAGTGCAGTAAGCAGCCATAAGAAGAAAACAAATCCTACCATTTGCAATGACGTGGATGGAGCTAGACAGTAGTATGTTCAGAAAAATAGGTCAGGCGCAGAAAGACAATATCAAATGATATCACTCATGTGTGGAGTATAACAACAAAGAGAAACTGAGGGGATAAAACAGCAGGATAATCACAGAACCCGAGAGTTGACTAAAAGTTGCCAAAGGGAAAAGGACTGCACAGGGTGGTTCTGAAGGGAGGGATAAGTGTGGGGAGAAAGATTGGGGGCATTAGGTTTACCACGTATATTGCGTGGGGTCGCGCGGGACATGGGGAGTGCTGTACAACACAGAGAAGACTAGTAGAGGTTATATAGCATCTTACTACTCCATGATTGACAGCGACTGTATCGGTGTCTTTGAAGGGGTACATGCTGAAGGGGTTTAAAGCATCCAACTAAGCTGATGGACAGGGACTTTAAGAGGTTTTTGCTGGTGGACTTGGATAAGGGGGAGCATAGTAAACATAATGTTCTTCATATGATTGTAGATTAATGATAACAAAAAAAATTTTTAAGTGCAATAAGGGCACAGCACTGAATCATCAGAATAAAAGGTCAGGCTCTGAGTGCTGCAAACAAAAGACACAGGGTTAAAAGAACGGATGAAAACTCAAGAAACCTACGTGCTTGCTTACAGGAGACTCACTTGAGATCCAAGGACACAGACAAACTACAAGCTGAAGGTGTGGTGACAAGTACCCTACACGAGTGAAACTGAAAAACAAACAATCAAACAAATGGATTCTGTTTGAGCCCCCAGAGACAGTCAGTAGAAAATAGCACTATCTGGCCACCGTGAATTCTTTTTGTTTGTTTTCAGCAAGTCCCAGCCATAGATTTAGTGGTGGAGCAACGTCCTTCTCATTTTCTCTCACCTCAACAACTGAGTTGCTGAAATAATAAGAATCTGGGCCTTTGAAATCTGTGGGTTTTATGATCTTCACGAATGTGAAGTAATAACCACCTAAAGAGGGAAGTTTGGACACTCAAGTAAACATGTCACTCCAAAATACACTCTTAGCTCCCAACTGCTCCTGTCTAGAAATTGGTGTTCCTTTTTATTTGACCCTCCATCCTATCAGTGGTGTTCACATAGACGTCCTTCAAACATGGTTGTGAGCAAAGCAACAATTTTACGTTTCTGTCGACCACATGCCCAGAGGAAGGATACTTGTGGTCTTCAGGGAGCACTTAGTGAATGAATGTGGCTAAATACAGACAGGAAGTGAGAAGGAGATGAAAGAGGACAGAGGTGAGAGTCACGGGTTCAAGTCCCTGCACAACCATTTCCTGTTTTTGTAGGTACACTCGGCCGACACGACCTGCAAGTGTCTCGGTGAACCCAGTGCTCTCCCTACAGCCTAGTTACCTTGCAGGATTTTTGGAAGCATAATGTAGGAAAGTGACATTGGATATGTGGTTAACTGCTCTGTACACAAGGACAGATGGGCAGACAGAAAGATGATTGATTGATTGATTGAATGATTGATAGACAGACAGATTGATAAATATAGGTTCATATCGATTAACACAAAGCTATTGCTCATAACCATGAGAGCAATGGTTGAAGCACATAGCGAAACTACAAACAAAAAAGAAGAATAAAATCCAGTTTAAAAAGTGCAATAAGCAGCCATAAGAAGAAAACAAATCCTATCATTGGCAATAACTTGGATGGAGCTAGAGGGTATTATGCTCAGTCAAATAGGCCAGTCGGAGAAATACATGTACCAAATCATTTAACTCATGTGTGGTGTACGATAACAAAGAATAACTGAAGGAAGAAACAGCAGCATATACACAGTACCCGAGAGGGGACTAACAGTTACCAAAGAGAAAGGGACTGGGTAGTGTTTGTGGGAAGGGATTGATAAGGGCGGGGAAAAAGAATGGGGGCATTAGGATTAGCATGAATAATGTGTAGGGTGAATGGTCATCAGGAGGGCTATACAGCACAGAGAAGACAAGTAGTGATTCTAGAGCATCTTACGACACGCTGACGGACAGCGACTGAAACTGGGATTTGGCGATGACTTGGTGAAGGGATTAGACTAGTAAACATATTGTTCTGCATGTGGTTGTATATTAATGAGAATAAAAAAAATTTCAAAGTGCTGTAAGAGCCTAGCTATCAAATATCAGAATAAAAGTACAGGCTTTCACTGCTCTAATCAAAAGACACAGGGTTAGAAGGACGGATGAAAACTTAAGATCACCTAAGTGCTGCCTTACTGGAGACTCACTTGTGATCCTAGGACACAGACAAACTACAAGCTAAAGGGGTGGGGAAAGGTAACCTATACAAGTGAATCTTTGAAACAAAGAAACAAATGGATTCTGTTTGAGTCCCCAGAGACAGTCACTAGAAAATAGTCCTACCTAGCCACCGTGAATTCCTTTTGTTTGGTATCAGCAGTGCCCAGGTATAGATTTAGTGGTACTGCAATGTCCTTCTCATTTTTCTCACATCAACAAAAGAATTGCTTTAATAATATGCGTCTGGGCTTTTGAAATCACTGGGTTTTATGATATCCACGATTGTAAAGAAGTAATAACCACATAAAGAGGGAAGTTTGGACACTCAACCAAACACGTCTCTCCACAACACACACTTTGCTCCCAAATGCTCCTGTCCAGAAATAGGTGTTCCTTTTTATTTGTCCCTCCTCCTATCAGTGGTGAACATGCCAATGTCCCTCCAACATGGTGGTGAGTAAAGCACCAAGTATACTTTTCTGTCTACAACTGGCCCAGATGAAGTATAATTTTGGTCTTCAGTGAGGACTTAGTCAATGAATGTGGCTAAATACAGTTAGCAAGCGAGAAGGAGTTTTAAGAGGACAGAGGACAGAGATACGGGTTCAAGTCCCTGCACCACCATTTACTGGTTTTGTAAGCACACGTGGCTGATTCGATCTGCAATTGTCTCAGTGAGCCCAGTGCTCTCCCTACGGCCTAGTGACCTTGCAATGTTTTTGAAAGCATAATGTAGGTAAGTGACATAGGTGATGTAGTTAACTGTTCTGTACATAAGGATAGATGGACAGACAGAAAGAAGATTGTTTCATAGACAGACAGATAGATAGATGACAGATGATCGATAGATTATACACATGATAGAAGACAGGAAGCTAGATAGATGGATAGATAAATAGAGAGGATAGAGAGATAGAAAAATGGATATATAGAAAGATAGATAGATATACAGAAAGACAGAGCGATAGATAGATACAGATACATATCGATTGACACAAAGCTGTTGCTCATAACCAGGAGATGAATGGTGAAATCACATAGCTAAACTACAAACAAAGAGGAAGAATGAAATCCAGTTTACAAAGTGCAGTAAGCAGCCATAAGAAGAAAACAAATCCTACCATTTGCAATGACGTGGATGGAGCTAGACAGTAGTATGTTCAGAAAAATAGGTCAGGCGCAGAAAGACAATATCAAATGATATCACTCATGTGTGGAGTATAACAACAAAGAGAAACTGAAGGAAAAAAACAGCAGGATAATCACAGAACCCGAGAGTTGACTAAAAGTTGCCAAAGGGAAAAGGACTGCACAGGGTGGTTCTGAAGGGAGGGATAAGTGTGGGGAGAAAGATTGGGGGCATTAGGTTTACCACGTATATTGCGTGGGGTCGCGCGGGACATGGGGAGTGCTGTACAACACAGAGAAGACTAGTAGAGGTTATATAGCATCTTACTACTCCATGATTGACAGCGACTGTATCGGTGTCTTTGAAGGGGTACATGCTGAAGGGGTTTAAAGCATCCAACTAAGCTGATGGACAGGGACTTTAAGAGGTTTTTGCTGGTGGACTTGGATAAGGGGGAGCATAGTAAACATAATGTTCTTCATATGATTGTAGATTAATGATAACAAAAAAAATTTTTAAGTGCAATAAGGGCACAGCACTGAATCATCAGAATAAAAGGTCAGGCTCTGAGTGCTGCAAACAAAAGACACAGGGTTAAAAGAACAGATGAAAACTCAAGAAACCTACATGCTTCCTTACAGGAGACTCACTTGAGATCCAAGGACACAGACAAACTACAAGCTGAAGGTGTGGGGACAAGTACCCTACACGAGTGAAACTGAAAAACAAACAATCAAACAAATGGATTCTGTTTGAGCCCCCAGAGACAGTCAGTAGAAAATAGCACTATCTGGCCACCGTGAATTCTTTTTGTTTGTTTTCAGCAAGTCCCAGCCATAGATTTAGTGGTGGAGCAACGTCCTTCTCATTTTCTCTCACCTCAACAACTGAGTTTCTGAAATAATAAGAATCTGGGCCTTTGAAATCTGTGGGTTTTATGATCTTCACGAATGTGAAGTAATAACCACCTAAAGAGGGAAGTTTGGACACTCAAGTAAACATGTCACTCCAAAATACACTCTTAGCTCCCAACTGCTCCTGTCTAGAAATTGGTGTTCCTTTTTATTTGACCCTCCATCCTATCAGTGGTGTTCACATAAATGTCCTTCAAACATGGTGGTGAGCAAAGCAACAATTTTACGTTTCTGTCGACCACATGCCCAGAGGAAGGATACTTGTGGTCTTCAGGGAGCACTTAGTGAATGAATGTGGCTAAATACAGACAGGAAGTGAGAAGGAGATGAAAGAGGACAGAGGTGAGAGTCACGGGTTCAAGTCCCTGCACAACCATTTCCTGGTTTCGTAGGAACACTCGGCCGACACGACCTGCAAGTGTCTCGGTGAACCCAGTGCTCTCCCTACAGCCTAGTTACCTTGCAGGATTTTTGGAAGCATAATGTAGGAAAGTGACATTGGATATGTGGTTAACTGTTCTGTACACAAGGACAGATGGGCAGACAGAAAGATGATTGATTGATTGATTGAATGATTGATAGACAGACAGATAGATAAATATAGGTTCATATCGATTAACACAAAGCTATTGCTCATAACCATGAGAGCAATGGTTGAAGCACATAGCGAAACTACAAACAAAAAAGAAGAATAAAATCCAGTTTAAAAAGTGCAATAAGCAGCCATAAGAAGAAAACAAATCCTATCATTGGCAATAACTTGGATGGAGCTAGAGGGTATTATGCTCAGTCAAATAGGCCAGTCGGAGAAATACATGTACCAAATCATTTAACTCATGTGTGGTGTACGATAACAAAGAATAACTGAAGGAAGAAACAGCAGCATATACACAGTACCCGAGAGGGGACTAACAGTTACCAAAGAGAAAGGGACTGGGTAGTGTTTGTGGGAAGGGATTGATAAGGGCGGGGAAAAAGAATGGGGGCATTAGGATTAGCATGAATAATGTGTAGGGTGAATGGTCATCAGGAGGGCTATACAGCACAGAGAAGACAAGTAGTGATTCTAGAGCATCTTACGACACGCTGACGGACAGCGACTGAAACTGGGATTTGGCGATGACTTGGTGAAGGGATTAGACTAGTAAACATATTGTTCTGCATGTGGTTGTATATTAATGAGAATAAAAAAAATTTCAAAGTGCTGTAAGAGCCTAGCTATCAAATATCAGAATAAAAGTACAGGCTTTCACTGCTCTAATCAAAAGACACAGGGTTAGAAGGACGGATGAAAACTTAAGATCACCTAAGTGCTGCCTTACTGGAGACTCACTTGTGATCCTAGGACACAGACAAACTACAAGCTAAAGGGGTGGGGAAAGGTAACCTATACAAGTGAATCTTTGAAACAAAGAAACAAATGGATTCTGTTTGAGTCCCCAGAGACAGTCACTAGAAAATAGTCCTACCTAGCCACCGTGAATTCCTTTTGTTTGGTATCAGCAGTGCCCAGGTATAGATTTAGTGGTACTGCAATGTCCTTCTCATTTTTCTCACATCAACAAAAGAATTGCTTTAATAATATGCGTCTGGGCTTTTGAAATCACTGGGTTTTATGATATCCACGATTGTAAAGAAGTAATAACCACATAAAGAGGGAAGTTTGGACACTCAACCAAACACGTCTCTCCACAACACACACTTTGCTCCCAAATGCTCCTGTCCAGAAATATGTGTTCCTTTTTATTTGTCCCTCCTCCTATCAGTGGTGAACATGCCAATGTCCCTCCAACATGGTGGTGAGTAAAGCACCAAGTATACTTTTCTGTCTACAACTGGCCCAGATGAAGTATAATTTTGGTCTTCAGTGAGGACTTAGTCAATGAATGTGGCTAAATACAGTTAGCAAGCGAGAAGGAGTTTTAAGAGGACAGAGGACAGAGATACGGGTTCAAGTCCCTGCACCACCATTTACTGGTTTTGTAAGCACACGTGGCTGATTCGATCTGCAATTGTCTCAGTGAGCCCAGTGCTCTCCCTACGGCCTAGTGACCTTGCAATGTTTTTGAAAGCATAATGTAGGGAAGTGACATAGGTGATGTAGTTAACTGTTCTGTACATAAGGATAGATGGACAGACAGAAAGAAGATTGTTTCATAGACAGACAGATAGATAGATGACAGATGATCGATAGATTATACACATGATAGAAGACAGGAAGCTAGATAGATGGATAGATAAATAGAGAGGATAGAGAGATAGAAAAATGGATATATAGAAAGATAGATAGATATACAGAAAGACAGAGCGATAGATAGATACAGATACATATCGATTGACACAAAGCTGTTGCTCATAACCAGGAGATGAATGGTGAAATCACATAGCTAAACTACAAACAAAGAGGAAGAATGAAATCCAGTTTACAAAGTGCAGTAAGCAGCCATAAGAAGAAAACAAATCCTACCATTTGCAATGACGTGGATGGAGCTAGACAGTAGTATGTTCAGAAAAATAGGTCAGGCGCAGAAAGACAATATCAAATGATATCACTCATGTGTGGAGTATAACAACAAAGAGAAACTGAGGGGAAAAAACAGCAGGATAATCACAGAACCCGAGAGTTGACTAAAAGTTGCCAAAGGGAAAAGGACTGCACAGGGTGGTTCTGAAGGGAGGGATAAGTGTGGGGAGAAAGATTGGGGGCATTAGGTTTACCACGTATATTGCGTGGGGTCGCGCGGGACATGGGGAGTGCTCTACAACACAGAGAAGACTAGTAGATTTTATATAGCATCTTACTACTCCATGATTGACAGCGACTGTATCGGTGTCTTTTGAAGGGGTACATGCTGAAGGGGTTTAAAGCATCCAACTAAGCTGATGGACAGGGACTTTAAGAGGTTTTTGCTGGTGGACTTGGATAAGGGGGAGCATAGTAAACATAATGTTCTTCATATGATTGTAGATTAATGATAACAAAAAAAATTTTTAAGTGCAATAAGGGCACAGCACTGAATCATCAGAATAAAAGGTCAGGCTCTGAGTGCTGCAAACAAAAGACACAGGGTTAAAAGAACGGATGAAAACTCAAGAAACCTACGTGCTTGCTTACAGGAGACTCACTTGAGATCCAAGGACACAGACAAACTACAAGCTGAAGGTGTGGTGACAAGTACCCTACACGAGTGAAACTGAAAAACAAACAATCAAACAAATGGATTCTGTTTGAGCCCCCAGAGACAGTCAGTAGAAAATAGCACTATCTGGCCACCGTGAATTCTTTTTGTTTGTTTTCAGCAAGTCCCAGCCATAGATTTAGTGGTGGAGCAACGTCCTTCTCATTTTCTCTCACCTCAACAACTGAGTTGCTGAAATAATAAGAATCTGGGCCTTTGAAATCTGTGGGTTTTATGATCTTCACGAATGTGAAGTAATAACCACCTAAAGAGGGAAGTTTGGACACTCAAGTAAACATGTCACTCCAAAATACACTCTTAGCTCCCAACTGCTCCTGTCTAGAAATTGGTGTTCCTTTTTATTTGACCCTCCATCCTATCAGTGGTGTTCACATAGACGTCCTTCAAACATGGTTGTGAGCAAAGCAACAATTTTACGTTTCTGTCGACCACATGCCCAGAGGAAGGATACTTGTGGTCTTCAGGGAGCACTTAGTGAATGAATGTGGCTAAATACAGACAGGAAGTGAGAAGGAGATGAAAGAGGACAGAGGTGAGAGTCACGGGTTCAAGTCCCTGCACAACCATTTCCTGTTTTTGTAGGTACACTCGGCCGACACGACCTGCAAGTGTCTCGGTGAACCCAGTGCTCTCCCTACAGCCTAGTTACCTTGCAGGATTTTTGGAAGCATCATGTAGGAAAGTGACATTGGATATGTGGTTAACTGTTCTGTACACAAGGACAGATGGGCAGACAGAAAGATGATTGATTGATTGATTGATTGAATGATTGATAGACAGACAGATAGATAAATATAGTTTCATATCGATTAACACAAAGCTATTGCTCATAACCATGATAGCAATGGATGAAGCACATACCGAAACTACAAACAAAAAAGAAGAATAAAATCCAGTTTAAAAAGTGCAATAAGCAGCCATAAGAAAAAAACAAATCCTAACATTGGCAATAACTTGGATGGACCTAGAGGGTATTATGCTCAGTGAAAAAGGCCAGTCGGAGAAATACATGTACCAAATGATTTAACTCATGTGTGGAGTACGATAACAAAGAAACACTGAAGGAAGAAACAGCAGCATATACACAGTTCCCGAGAGTGGACTAACAGTTACCAAAGAGAATGGGACTGGGTAGTGTTTGTGGGAAGGGATTGATAAGGGCGGGTAAAAAGAATGGGGGCATTAGGATTAGCATGAATAATGTGTAGGGTGAATGGTCATTAGGAGGGCTATACAACACAGAGAAGACAAGTAGTGATTCTAGAGCATCTTACGACATGCTGACGGACAGCGACTGAAACTGGGATTTGGCGATGACTTGGTGAAGGGATTAGACTAGTAAACATATTGTTCTGCATGTGGTTGTATATTAATGAGAATAAAAAAATTTCAAAGTGCTGTAAGAGCCTAGCTATCAAATATCAGAATAAAAGTACAGGCTTTCACTGCTCCAATCAAAAGACACAAGGTTAGAAGGACGGATGAAAACTTAAGATCACCTAAGTGCTGCCTTACTGGAGACTCACTTGTGATCCAAGGACACAGACAAACTACAAGCTGAAGGGGCGGGGACAGGTAACCTATACAAGTGAATCTTTGAAACAAAGAAACAAATGGATTCTGTTTGAGTCCCCAGAGACAGTCACTAGAAAATAGTCCTACCTAGCCACCGTGAATTCCTTTTGTTTGGTATCAGCAGTGCCCAGGTATAGATTTAGTGGTACTGCAATGTCCTTCTCATTTTTCTCACATCAACAAAGAATTGCTTTAATAATATGCGTCTGGGCTTTTGAAATCACTGGGTTTTATGATATCCACGATTGTAAAGAAGTAATAACCACATAAAGAGGGAAGTTTGGACACTCAACCAAACACGTCTCTCCACAACACACACTTTGCTCCCAAATGCTCCTGTCTAGAAATAGGTGTTCCTTTTTATTTGTCCCTCCTCCTATCAGGGGTGAACATGCCAATGTCCCTCCAACATGGTGGTGAGTAAAGCACCAAGTATACTTTTCTGTCTACAACTGGCCCAGATGAAGTATAATTTGGGTCTTCAGTGAGGACTTAGTCAATGAATGTGGCTAAATACAGTTAGCAAGCGAGAAGGAGTTTTAAGAGGACAGAGGATAGAGATACGGGTTCAAGTCCCTGCACCACCATTTACTGGTTTTGTAAGCACACGCGGTTGATTCGATCTGCAATTGTCTCAGTGATCCCAGTGCTCTCCCTACGGCCTAGTGACCTTGCAATGTTTTTGAAATCATAATGTAGGTAAGTGACATAGGTGATGTAGTAAACTGTTCTGTACATAAGTATAGATGGACAGACAGAAGGAAGATTGTTTCATAGATAGACAGATAGATGACAGATGATCGATAGATTATACACATGATAGAAGACAGGAAGCTAGATAGATGGATAGATAAATAGAGAGGATAGAGAGATAGAAAGAAGGATATATAGTAAGATAGATAGATATACAGACAGACAGAGCGATAGATAGATACAGATACATATCGATTGACACAAAGCTGTTGCTCATAACCAGGAGATGAATGGTGAAATCACATAGCTAAACTACAAACAAAAGGGAAGAATGAAATCCAGTTTACAAAGTGCAGTAAGCAGCCATAAGAAGAAAACAAATCCTACCATTTGCAATGACGTGGATGGAGCTGGACAGTAGTATGTTCAGAAAAATAGGTCAGGCGGAGAAAGACAATATCAAATGATATCACTCATGTGTGGAGTATAACAACAAAGAGAAACTGAAGGAAAAAAACAGCAGGATACTCACAGAACCAGAGAGTTGACTAAAAGTTGCCAAAGGGAAAAGGACTGCACAGGGTGGTTCTGAAGGGAGGGATAAGTGTGGGGAGAAAGTTTGGGGGCATTAGGGTTACCATGTGTATTGTGTGGGTTCGCGCGGGACATGGGGAGTGCTGTACAACCCAGAGAAGACTAGTAGATATTATATAGCATCTAACTACTCGCTGATTGACAGTGACTGTAACGGGGTCTATGGATGGGGTCATGGTGAAGGGGTCTATAGCATCCAACCACACTAATCGAAGGCGACTGAAGAGGTTTTCGGGGGGACTTGGTGAAAGGGGGAGTATAGTAAACATAATGTTCCTCACGTGATTGTAGATTAATGATAACAAAAAAAAATTTTTCTGTGCAATAAGGGCAAAGCTCTGATTCATCAGAATAAATGTTCACTCTCTGAGTGCTGCAAACAAAAGACACAGGGTTAAAAGAAGGGATGAAAATTAAAGACACCTACGTGCTTTTGTACAGTAGAATCCCTTGAAATCCAAGGACACAAACTACATGCCAAAGGTGTGGGGCAATTAACCTACAAAAGTGAAACTGGGAAGCAAACAAACAAATGAAATTTGTTTGTATTCCCAGAGAAAGTCAGCAGAAAATAACCCTATCTGGCCACACTGAATTATTTTTGTTTGGTTTCAGCAGATCCCAGCCATAGATTTGGTTGTGCTGCAACGTACTTCTCATTTTCTCTCACCTCAACAACTGAGTTGCAGTAATAATAAGCATCTGGGCCTTTGAAATCAGTGGTTTTGATGATGTTCACGAATGTGAGGATCTAATAACCACCTAAAGAGGGATGTTTGGACACTCAAATAAACACGTCAATCCACAATACACTCTTAGCTTCCAACTGCTCCTGCATAGAAATCGGTGTTCATTTTTATTTGACCCTCCGCCCTATCGGCGTTGATCACGCTGATATCCTTCAAACATTTTGGTGAGCAAAGCAACATGTTTACTTTTCTGTCGACAACAATCCCACCGGAATGATACTGGTGGTCTTCAGCGAGCACTTACTCACAGAATGTGGCTAAATACAGATGGCAAGTTAGAAGGAGATGAAAGAGGACAGAGGATAGAGAAACGGTTTCAAGTCCCGGCACAACCATTTCCTGATTTTGTAGGTACACGCGGCCGACTCGACCTGCAACTGTTTCGGTGAACCCAGTGCTCTCTCTACAGCCTAGATACTTTGCAGGATTTTTGGAAGCATAGTGTAGGAAAGTGATATAGGAAATATGGTTAACATTTCTGTACACAAGGACAGATGGGCAGTCAAAAAGATGACTGATTGATTGATAGATAGACAGACAGATAGATAGCTATAGGTACATATCGATTAACACAAAGCTGCTGCTCATAACCAGGAGAGCAATGGTGAAAGCACATAGCAAAAATACAAAAAAAAAGAAGAATGTAATCCAGTTTAAAAAGTGCAGTAAGCAGCCATAAGAAGAAAACAAATCCTATCATTTGCAAAAACGTGGATGGAGCTATAGGGTATTATGCTCAGTCAAGTAGGCCAGGTGTAGAAATACATGTACCAAATGATTTCACTCATGTGTGGAGTATGATAACAAAGAAAAACTGAAGGATAAAACAGCAGCAGAATCACAGAACCCGAGAGTGGACTAACAGTTAACAAGGAAAAAGGGAATGGGTGGGGTTTGTGGGAAGGGAGTAATAAGGGCAGGGAAAAAGAATGGGGGCATTTGGATAAGCATGTATAATGTGTAGGGTGGGGTGTCATGGGTAGGGCTGTACAACACAGAGAAGACATGTAGTGATTCTACAGCATCTTAGTACATGCTGACAGACAGCGACTGTACATGGGATTTTGGGGGGCACTTGGTGAAGGGGGTAGACCGGAAATCATAAAGTTATGAATGTGATTGTACGTTAATGAGAACAAAATATTTCAAAGTGCTGTAAGAGCACAGCTCTCAAATATCAGAATAAAAGTACAGGCATTGAGTGCTCCAATCAAAAGACACAGGGTTAGAAGTACTGATGAAAACTCAAGACCACCTACGAGTTCCCTTACTGGAGACTCATTTGAGATCCAAGGACCCAGACAATCTACAAGATGAAGGGGCGGGGACAGGTACCCTACACAGGTGAAACTGAGAAACAAACAAACAAATGGATTCTGTTTGAATCCCCAGAGAGAGTCAGTAGAAAATAGCCCCATCTAGCCACCGTGAATTCTTTTTGTTTGGTTTCAGCAGTGCTCAGGCATATATTTAGTGGTGCAGCAACTTCCTTCTCATTCCCTCTCACCTCAACAAATGAATTGCTGTAATAATATGCGTCTGGGATTTAAAATCATTGCTTTTTATGATGTTCACGAATATAAAGAAGTAAGAACCACCTAAAGAGAGAAGTTTGGACACTCAAATAAACACTTCACTCCACAACACACTCTTTGTTCCCAACTGCTCCTGTCCAGAAATAGGTGTTCCTTTATACTTGTCCCTCCACCTATCAGCAGTGATCACGCCGATGTCCCTGAAACAAGGTGTTGTGCAAAGAAAAAATTACACTTTTCTGTCGACAGCAGGCCCAGACGAAGGATACTTGTGGTCTTCAGGGATCACTTACTCACTGAATGTGGCTAAATAAAGTCAACAAGCGAGCAGGAAGTATAAGAGGACAGAGGACAGAGATACGGGTTCAAGTCCTTTCACCTCCATTTACTGCTTTTGTAAGCACACGCGGCAGACTCTACCTGAAAGTGTATCGGTGAACACAGTGCTCTCCTTATGGCTTAGTTACCTTGCAAGATTTCTGGAAGCATAATGTAGGGAAGAGACATAGGCTATGTTGTTAACTGTTCTGAACATAAGGATAGATGGGCAGACAAAAAGATGATTGATTCATAGATAGATAGGAAGACAGAAAAAAGATGAAAGATAGATAGTTGGTACATAGATTGATAGATGATAGATATCATAGATAGATTAAAGGAAGATAGATATTTAGATAGAGAAATACACAGATACATAGATACATGCATACATAGATACATAGATAGACAGACAGTCCGTTAGATAGATAGATACAGATACATATCGATTGACACAAAGCTATTGTTCATATCCATGAGTTGAATGGTGAATAACATAGTTAAAGTACAAACAAAAAGGAAGAATGAAATCCAGTTTAAAAAGTGCAGTAAGCAGCCTTAAGAAGAAAACAAATACTACTATTTGCATTAACGTGGATGGAGCTAGACTGTAGAATGTTCATAGAAATAGGCCAGGCGGAGAAAGACAAGTACCAAATGATTTCATTCATGTGTGGAGTATAACAAAAAAGAAAAACTGAAGGAAAAAAACAACAGCAGACTCACTGAATCGGGGAGTTGTCTAAAAGTTACCAAAGGGAAAAGGACTGGGCAGGGTGAGTCTGAAGGGATGGACAAGTGTGGGGAGAAAGAATTGGGCCATTAGGATTAGCACGTATAATGCATGGGGTCGGGTGTGCATGGGGAGTACTGTACAACACAGAGAAGACTAGTAGAGTTCATATAGCTTCTTACTACTCACTGATGGACAGCGACTGTTACGGGGTCTGTGTGGGGGACATGGTGAAGGGGTCTGCAGCATCCAACTACGCTGATCGAAAGCGACTGAAGACGTTTTTCGGGGGAACTTGGTGAAGGGGGGAACATAGTAAACATAATGTTCTTCACGTGATTGTAATTTAATGATAAAAAAAATTCTTTTAGCGCAATATGTGCACAGCTCTGAATCAACAGAATAAAAGGTCAGGCACTGAGTGCTGCAAACAGAAGATAAAGGGTTAAAAGAAGGGATGAAAACTCAAGGCACCTACGTGCTTACTTACAGGAGACTCACTTTAGATCCAAGGACACAGGCAAACTACAAGCCTAAGGTGAGTGGGCAAGTACCATACACGAGTGAAACTGAAAAACAAACAATCAAACAAATGGATTCTGTTTGAGACCCCAGAGACAGTCAGCAGAAAATAGCCCTATCTGGCCACCGTGAATTCTTTTTGTTTGGCTTCAGCAGTTACCATCCATAGATATAGTGGTGCAGTAACATACTTCTCATTTTCTCTCACCTCAACAACTGAGTTGCTGTAATAATAAGCATCTGGGCCTTTGAAATCAGTGGGTTTTATGATGTTCACGAATGTTAAGATCTAATAACCACTTAAAGAGGGTTATTTGGACACTCAAATAAACACGTCTCTCCACAATACACTCTTAGGTCCCTACTGCTCCTGTCTAGTAATTGGTGTTCCTTTTTATTTGACCCTCCGTCCTATCAGCGTTGATCACGCTGATGTCCTTCAAACATGGTGGTGAGCAAAGCAACAAGTTTACTTTTCTGTCGACAACAGGCCCAGAGGAATGATTCTCGTGGTCTTTAGTGAGCACTTAGTCAATGAATGTGGCTAAATACAGACAGCAAGTTAGAAGGAGATGAAAGAGAACAGAGGATAGAGAAACGGGTTCAAGTCCTGGCAAAACCGTTTCCTGGTTCTGTTGGTACACGCGGTAGACTCGACCTGCAAGTGTCTCAGTGAACCCAGTTCTCTCTCTACAGCCTAGATAATTTGCAGGATTTATGGAGGCATAGTGTAGGAAAGTGATATAGGATATATGGTTAACTGTTCTGTACACAAGGACAGATGATCAGACAAAAAGATGATTGATTGATTGATTGATTGATAAATAGATAGATAGATAGATAGGTATAAGTACATATCGATTAACACAAATCTACTGCTCATAACCAGGAGAGCAATGGTGAAAGCACATAGCGAAAGTACAAAGAAAAAAGAAGAATGAAATCCAGTTTAAAAAGTACTGTAAGCAGCCATAAGAAGAAAACAAATCCTATCTTTTGCAATAATGTGGATGGAGCTAGATTGTATTATGCTCAGTCAAATAGGTCAGGCGTGGAAAGACATGTACCAAATGATTTCCCTCATGTGTGGAGTTTGATAACAAAGAAAAACTGAAGGAAAAATAGCAGCAGAGTCACAGATCCCGAGAGTGGACTGAGAGTTAGCAAAGGGAAAGTGTCTGGGCAGGGTAGGTGGGAAGGGTATAATAAGGGCGGTGAGAAATAAAGGGGACATTAGGCTTAGCAAGTATAATGTGTGGGGTGTGGGGAGCATGGGGAGGGCTGTAGAACATAGAGAAGACAGGTAGTGATTCTAGAGCATCTTACTACACTGCCGGACACCAACTGTAACGGGGTGTGTGTGTGCTGAAATGGTGAAGGTGTCTACAGCATCCAACTACTCTGATGGACAGCGACTGTGACGGGGATTTTGGGGTGGACTTGATGTACTTGCTGAACATAATGTTCTTCAGGTGATTGTAGATTAATGATCAGGAAAAATGTTTTTAAGTGCAATAAGGACACAGCTCTAAATTGTCAGAATAATTGGACAGGCTTTGAGTACTCCAATCAAAAGACACAGGGATAAAAGAAGGGATGATAACTCAAGACCACCTACGTGCTCCCTTACAGGAGACTCACTTGAGATCCAAGAACAAAGACAAACTATAAGTTGAGGGGGTGGGGACAGGTTCCCAAGACAAGTGAAACAGAAAAACGAAAAAAAAAAGATATGCTGATGGTTTTAAAGATGGCGGCTCATGTGAGAGGGGTGCAGAAACCTCCTCCAAAACCGAAAGCACATACATACGTATTGTATGGAAATAGAACAACTACACCAAATCCTGGAAGAGCAGCACTGAAGAACGCTGCTGTGGCAGGCTGGCACCTGAAGGAGAAGTGTGACGTATAGCCCTGGAGATGTGCTCTAGGAGCACGAACCTACCGTGCACTTGCTGCCTTCTGGAGTATCGGTGGGGTTGGAAAGCAAAGACAGGTGGAAGACTTCGAGAGACTTGAGATTCCAGCCTCTTGTGGGACAAACCAGGTATCCACATCCGGCCGGTGTGGGAAAAAGAAAGGCAGACAGCCTGAGAGACTTCCTAACAGCGAGAGAACTGCTAAAGGGGCAAGGCTCTCACAGGGCATGCCGCTAGGGAGAAAGGACAGGTGTGCCAAACTGCCCAGGTGCACTCTGCTCGGCAGGCGGGGGAGCTTTCAGGAGCTCCGGCGCTCCATTAACCTGTCTTGCCTCGCAGCTCCGAGGCCCCTTACCGTGCTGTGACTATTACATGGCGTGCTTCCCCGCTGGCACTGGCCTGCAAAACGGCCGACCGCACCGGCATCAGCTTCTCCCTGCATGCTCTGCAAACTAGCCCTGGCAGTGGAGACAGGCTCTGCGGCCGGGAAGCAGGAAAGAGCTCTTTAGTCCAGGCGGGGGTGGGCACCGACACCGCTCCCCTGGGACCCCTGCCATCCCCACAAGGGCTGAGCATCTCCAGACATTAAAACTTCTGGGAGGTAGAGGGCGCCACCTAAAAATATGATCCTTCAAAGGAACCTGGTAACTGGACTCAACTCAATTTTCCTGAGAAAGAGATCATGCTCAGGGAGCTACAGAAAATAAAATTGTCACTGTCTCTCGAGCGGAATTTTCTCTCTCTCTCTCACTCCTGGGCGCGCTGCTGAGGCCCTGTTCCGAGAGGGGTGCTGCGACAGCCCAGTAGGAATGGCACAGCTCTCTGGTCCACCATGGCCGGTGCCAGGACAGTCCCACAAAGGCTCTGACTGAAGTGCAAATGGAGGACGCCGCACTTCTAACTCCGCAGGAAAGACAACATTGCTGCATGCAAGCCTTCACATCAATGGCTAGAGGCTACGAGGCTGCACCGATACGAGGTGACGTCAACACCCCAGGCTTCATCTCCTTGGCATTCTTTTTTCCCTATGACCCTTGAAAGCAGCACATGGAAAGATGCATCCTACCAGTCTCCACAAAACTTCATGACTTAGTTTTACGCTAGATGTTCCTGCATCACAGCTTCTCCTCTTTGTTCCTGTTTTCTTGGCTGGATGGTGATCTGGAAAAAAAAATTAGTCAGATTTGGAATGAAGTGGTAGGGGGTTTAGAAAGATTCTGTTTGACCAACATAAGTAGAACCAAAAGACATCCTTCAGTACGGGAGAATATATTCACTGATGACATACTTGATAAGGTGTCATCCAAAACATGTATCAAGAGCTCACGAACCTCAACACACAAAAAGCAAATGAATACAATTACAAAATGGGCAGTGGATCTTAACAGACACTTCTCCACAGAAGCAATTTTAGGTGGCTGACAGGCACATGAAAAGACGCTCCACATCGATAACCATCAGAGAAAAGCACATTAAAACCACAATGTCGTATCACCTCACACCAGTTAGGATGGCCAGCACCCGAAAGACAGACAACAACAGATGTTGGGAACGGTGTGGAGAAAGGGGAACCCTCCTACACTGCTGGTGGGAATGTCAGTCAGCACAACCATTGTGGAAAGCAGTATGGAGGTTCCCCAAAATACCAAAAAACAGAAATACCATTTGTCGCAGGAATTCGACTCCTAGGAATTTACCCTAAGAGAGCAGGAGCCCAGTTTGAAAGGGTCACGTGAACCCCTATATTGATCGCAGCACTATTTACAATACCCAAGAAATGGAAGCAACCTAAGAGTCCATCAGGAGATGAATGGATAAAGAAGAGGTGGTACATACACGCTATGGAATATTAGTAAGCCATAAGAATAAAGCAAATCCTACCACCATTTGCAACAACAAGGAAGGAGCTAGAGGGTGTTATGCTCAGTGAAATAAGCCCAGTGGGGAAAGACAAGTATCCAAGGATTTCACTCCTCTGTGCGGTATAAGAACAAAGCAAAAACGGAAAGGAACAAAACAGGAGCAGACTCACAAAACCCAAGAATAGACTTGCAGTTTCCAAAGGGAAAGGTACCTGGGAGAATGGGTGCGAAGATAGGGATATGGGGGTAAAAGGGGCATTATGATCTGCACACATAATGTAGGGTGTGGATGCCCACGGGTGTTGCAGTATAACACACACAAGACACATAGTGATTCTATAGCATCTTACTACATTGATGGACAGCTACTATAATGGTTTGCGGACTTGATAATGGAGGGGAGGGGGGCAGAGGATGAGTCTAGTAACCATAATGTTGCTCATGTAATTGTACATTACTGACACCAAAAAAAAAAAGAGATTCTGTTTGACTGCCCAGATAGACAGTAGGAAATAGCCCTTCCCGCCACAATGGATGCTTTCTCTTAGGTATTGGCAGTGCACAGTCATAGATTCAGTGGTATAGCAAGGCCCTTCTCATTTTTTCTCACCTCAACAACTGACTTGCTGTAATAATATGCATCTGAGATTTTGAAATCAGTGGATATTATGATGTTTACGAATGTAAAGTAGCAATAACCAGATACCAAAGTAAGTTTGGAAGCTCAAACGAACACGTCACTCCACAACACACTCTTTGCTCCCAACTGCTCCCGTCTAGAACTCCGTGTTCCTTTTCACCTGTCCCTCCTCCTATCAGCGGCGATGCCAATGTCCCTCAAATATTGTGGTGAGCAAAGCACCAAGTTTACTCTTCTGTCTACAACAGGCTTGTGGTACAGGTCCTCTCAGAGGAAAAGCAGTAGCAGCGGGAGAAACCCCAAAGACGTAGAAATAAAAGATGGTACAGTACAATGGAAACTGACATAAGGGACTTCTGAGACCCATACTTAATTCCTTCAGAGACAAGAAAGCAGCCGCCCACATGCAACAATACTAAACCAGTACGGAGAAAGCACAGGCAGAGAACAATAAGAGATCTGGAATCTTACCCCACTGGGCCAGAGAAAGGACTCATCCTAGCAGAATCAGCAGCAGCAGCACCTGTTGCCTGCCACACATGCTCTGCGCTCATCGCCGTTAAAGATAAGGTTGTGGGTTCGGCTCGCCTTGCCTCTCCCTAAGCACCTGGAGGCATACACAGCGGGGACTGAGGGGTCGTCGGTGGCTTCTCGCCCGCATTTATGTTCCGCACTGTTTGGAAAATAACGAAAGTCGGTGGAGGAGCGAGCGGCAGCAGGTACCACTGAACGGGCAGCTGAGCTTTGAAGCCAAGTCCAGTTATTCTCTGTCACCACTGTTCAACAGATACTATGACCTGAAGAGTGATTTGCACGAGCTGACACACTCACATTTGATAAGGGAGGTTCTCACCAAGTACGGAGAAGGGAGAGGAAGGCATGTCTAAGTCAGAGTGCACGGGAAGCCTCCGTGAGGAGGTGACTAGAGAGGTGGGTCTTCAACGATCCATGTTCTTCTGCTGGGCTGAAAATTCTTAAAAACCAGAGGCAAGAGGTGGGAAACCCCATAGGAAATAGTTCAGAGACGACAAGGCACGAGACAGGATCTTTTCAAGGAGCAGGGAGCTTGTCTCATAGGGATGGAGATGTAGACAAAGTGAAGGCCACACCGTGAGTTGGGGCTGGAGAATTTCACATTTTATTCTGTAACAATGTCAGTGCTTCCACAGTGAAGCAGTGAGCAAGCAGGGCCTAGGTCCACCAGGAAAGGCCTGAGAAACTAGAAACAGAGTTACTGACACGGGACACGAGCTTCACAGGTTATAACATAAAGGATGAACAGTCAGGATTGGGAAAGGAAAGGCTGACTGCTGAGAGGAGGCGAGGTTGCCCCCAAGCTTCCAGCCTGGATGACGGGGAAGAACGGTGATGCCATCGAGAACAAGAGTCTAAAGGAGAAGCATTTTAAAAATAAAAAGTGTTTCCCAGTTTACTGTGTTGTGTTATTCATGTACGAGACACAGGCCCCCAAAACTAGATCAGAGAGAAAACCTGGGCGGCCGTGCCCAGTCACAATGCGGGATGTGGCTATGCTGAGTCCAGGTGGTCCCTGACCTATGCTTTCTGTGAGAAGCAAAGAACGAACATGCCCTCTGGCTAGAAAGGCATGTCATGGGGTATGCGCCCTCCTCAGAAGTCAGCCGCCTGGCTGGCCATGGCCGAGAAGGCATGCCTGGCTCCAGGATTCCCAGAGAAGATGGGAGGGCCCGGGAAAGGTCGGGCTGTGCCCCGGGCCGCCTCTGGGTGGCTCCGCGCCATGCCGTGGGCAGGAACTGTCCTCCGGCAGCGTGGGGGTGGGGGAGCAAAGCACTTGCCACCTGCCGCACTCCGGGTGATAAGCCCATGCAGAACCGGCAACCGGGTGGGCTGAGCTCTGATAGACGCGGGCACCGCAGCCCTTGATGGTCCGTATGGTGGCCTCGTTTGTCCGAACACCTGCACAGCCCTCAGAGGGAAGTCCTGGAGGCTAGGGATTCTACTGGGGTTGGCCTTTTGCCCCACCGTGGCCTTGGCCAGGGTCTCCTCTGGGCAGCGCTGGTGTGCTTAAGGCAGTGGGGGCTCGGTGATGCAGCCCTTAGGTGACATCACAGCGTCCCTGGTCAATTTGTGATGTGTCCGCTGGCTGACATACATACCAGGCTGGCCCTTGCTGGGCAGCTCAACCCGTGGTTGGCCTGAGAAGGAGTTAGTGGCAAAGGAGACCCTCTCCCTAGCTTCAGACCCATTTCTCAGATCGTTTGGCACACACCATAACACATTTATCCATGTGGACAGTTTCCTCCTTACTAAGCATCGTGCCCCACTCCACCCGCCACCTCCCCAGCCCCAACTACATTGCCCGCCAGTCTTCCCTGTCCCCGGGACACAGCCCCCTATCCCTCCTGCCTGGGAGCACCCTGCCCCTGCCTGCTCCCCTGGACACAGGCTGTTCCACCGGGCTCCTCTGCCTTTAGCGGCTGGCTTTACACACTTTTCCCTGCAGAGTTCCCACTTACACGGGGAATCTCCTAGGCTCTGGACCATCCTAGGCTCCCAGCAGATGGCTGGAGAGAGACCACCCAGACGACCTCCTCTTCTTCAGTGCACACGGGCACCACTACCACCCACCTCGAAATGTCCTGCCTCTGCAAAACCGACATCCAGGGTCAGCCAACAGATAAGGCCTTGGTCAGCACAAGCGCTGATCCGATGAACTGTTCTGACGCTCGGGACGAGCCGATGGACACGACGCCACCAAAGCTCGCCATCATCTTCTGGTCTCCACCGGCCCCACATGATGCCGTGGGCAGCACCACCGCCAGCCTCCTGTGCGCCTCAGAAAACCACTGCACGGGCAGTCGTCGTCTGGTCTTCCCTGGCCCCATACGATGCCGTGGGAGGCACAGACGACGGCATCGGCCCTAACTGCAAGGCGGACGATGACCTGAAGGGCCCACCACCACCTCAGGGTAAGGCACGTACAACTGCCCCCTGGCCACAGAGAAGTCCTTGTCCTGCACAGGCGCCAGCCTGAATGCTTATGCTCAAGACGAGCCGATGGACACGCACCACCCTCAATGGCTGTTATCTTCCATTTGCCCCCAGCCCTCCACGAGGCTGTGGACAGCTCCACCTTCGGTCCGAGGGCCGGCAATGACACTCAAGATGAGCCCATGGACACGACACTTTCCTCGATGGCCATCATCTTCCGGTGGACCCTGGCCCCACACGGGGCCATGCACAGCACAACTGCTGGCCTCCTGTGCACCTCAGACAACCACCGCGCAGGCGGTCGTCGTCTGATCTCCCCTGGCCCCTTACGATGCAGTGGGAGGCACAGGCGACGGCCTCGGCCCTACCCGTAAGTCAGCCTTGGAACCGATGGGCACTCCACCACCCTAGGGAAAGGCACCTACACCTGCCCTCCGGCGCCAGACAAGGCACAGGACAGCCCAAGCGCTGGCCCAAAGGCTGACGCTGATGCTCAAGACGAGCCGATGTGACACGACACACCCCTCTATGGCCATCATCTTCCGGTCAACCCCAGCCCCACACGAGGCTGTGGGAAGCAGCACGGCCTGCCTCCTGCACACCTCAGATACCCAATGTGTGGGAAGTCATCCTCCGGATTACCCTGGACCCACACGATGCCGTGGGAGGCATAGGCGACGGCCTAGGACCTACCTGCAAGTCGGACGATGACTTGATGGGCACGCCCCCGCCCTCGGGAAACGCACCTACTAGCATCCCAGGGCCCAACACGAGGTCAAGGTCAGCACCATCGCCGTCCTCATGCACACCTCAGAAACCCACCATGCGGGCGATCATCGTCCTATCTCCCCTGGCCACACAATGCCGTGGGAGGCACAGACGACGGCCTCGGACCTACACGCAAGTCAGACTAGGGCCTGATGTTCACGCCACCGCCATCGGGAAAGGCACCTATTCATCTCCCCGAGCCCCATTACATGCAGTGGGCATCACAAGCACCGGCCCAAAGGCTCACTCTGACTCTCAGGATGAGGCAATCTACACGACAAAACCGGCGCTAGTTGTCATCTTCCGGTCCCCAGCAGGATGCACAACAAGCCGTGGGCATCACCACCACTGGCCTCCTGTGCATCACAGATACCCACCGCACAGGCGGTCAACGTCTGGTCTCCCATGGACCCACAAGATGCCGTGGGAGGCACAGCAACGGCCTCGGCCCTACCCCCAAGTCGGACGATGACCAGATGGGCATGCCACAACCTTGGGAATGGCACCTACAAATGACGCCCGGCCCCAGACAAGGACATGGGCAGTACAAGAGCCGGCCTTAAGGCCGACGCTGAAGCTCAATACACACCAATGGAAATAACGCCACCCTTTCTATCTGTGAATTTGCAGTCTCCCCAGGCCCCACACGAAGAGATGGGCAGCACCACCACCGGCCTCCTGTGCACCTCAGACAACCACCGTATAGGCAGTGATTGTTCTCCCCTGGTCCCATATGATGCCGCAGGAGGCACAGCCAATGGCCTCGGCCCTACACCTAACTTGGCCTCTGACCCGGTGGACAGCCCACAGCCCTTGCCAACGGCACCTACAGGTCTCTCCCAGCTCCAGACAAGGCCTATGTCCACCTATCCATTTAACAAAATCTTTCCCACAATATGTGTGTATATTATATATTCACACTACATCCTGCTCTTGCTAGTATGCCTCTGCTCTGTTTACTCTTTGACTCGGCGACAGAGGAAGAACACACATACATGAGTGATAATGTTCTAAGCCACACTTAACTATGCAACGTGTTCCATGCCCCAGTGACTGGGATGTGGAAGTAGCCGCGTTTTATGACTGCATGCTCACCGTGAGGTCTGCGCGCTGAGTGATTAATGGATGACAACCCAGGGGGAGGCAAATCCAGAGGAAGGAGACCGGGTTAGCATTTGTGGCTGCTTCCCTCTCCTCTCCCACTGTTCTGAGCTCACTGGAGGCTAGGGAATCCCTGCTGTGACACAGGAAAACACTCATCATATTGGTTTTTAAACATGTTTATTTCTCCACGTGTGTGCCTTGTGTGACTTAAGACTCTGGCTGATCATCCTCACACATTCCCACTTCCTCACAAGAGAACGGATTTGGCATTAAGGTCCTCGATTCTGAAGGAAGGACAGAAGGAAGTGCTTCTGCCTGCTGTGTGACTAGTGAAATTTAAGCTTACTTAGAATTTATCAAGTAGCTTAGTAATATCAGAAAAGGTCCTCTTTAATGACTGCCTGGCTTGACTCTAACCTAAACTGCTAACATGTCAAACCATGTTGAGTTACAACTGTGCCCACTTCTTGCTGACCCTAGAGCCTGCACGGTGTCTAGCAGACTTAATACATGCAGAATTCATAACCTGTGGAGACCACGTTCTAGTTGGAGGGTAGGAAAGAGGCAATGAACATCTGTAAGTTTTCTGGTAGCTTAGCCATTAACAAACACTATGGAGAATAAAAAGCAGGATATGGAGGACTGAGATTATAGGCAGAGAAAAGCAGGGATTTCAAAATAAACAGTGGACAGGGTAAGCCTCACCAGGGAGGTGGGACTTGAAGAGTCTAGCAGGAGCTGAGAGAACCAGGTATCTGAGGGAAAAGCATTCCATGCAGTGGGAGAAATTACTGATAAAGCCAAGAGGAAGGATGCTTGTGGTCTTCAGGGAGCAGTCAGTCAACAAATGTGGCTAGAATACTGTCAGTAAGAAGGGCAAAGAGGACAGGGGACAGAGATATGGTTTGAAGTCCCCACACCACCATTTACAAGTTTTGTAGTCACACGCTGTTGACTCGATGTGCAAATGTCTCAGTGTACCTGGTGCTGTCTGTCTCTAGGACCTAGTTACCTTGCAGGCTTTTGGAAACATAAGTAGGGAAATGACATATAAGCCATCATGTGAACTGTTCTGTTTATAAGGATAGATGGGTAGAGAAAAAGATGATGAAAGGAGAGATAGACAGATAAATTGATGACAGATTAGACAGGATAGATGATAGGTATGGATAGATAGAATAGATAGGTGATAGGTAGTTAGATGATTGATAGATAGATAGATAGACAGACAGACAGACAGACAGACAGACAGACAGACAGACAGACAGATAGATAGATAGATAGATAGATAGATAGATAGATAGATAGATAGATAGATAGATAGATAGATAGATAGAAAAACTGATAGATAGACAGATCGATAGATAGATAGCCATGTTAGATAGCAGTGCTGTTAACTGTTTGTAAGTCTGGGGGCACTGATGGGAGAAGTGAGCACATTGGACACTGATGATGTGCAAAGTCTCCAGCTGCTGCCCAGTCCCACATTGGACACTGATGATGTGCCAAAGTTCTTGGCTGGTGCCCCCTCCCAACCTGAAAAATGTGCCTTGGGCAAGCCAATCCTCGCACTGCTGTAAATCTAAGCTCTGCCTCCCCCTACCTTCTTTAAAATCTTGCTGCCTGTCCACTTAGTGTGAATTCCCCAGCCTCCATTTCTGTAGACTGGGGAAATTTTGCCGTGTATTTACATTCAAATAAATTACCGGGCCCTTTGTTGCCTCTCTTCACCTGCTTATTTCAGCTAGAATTTATTTTACACTGTTCTGTACATAAGGATAAATGTGAAGACAAAAAGATGATGACAGACAGATGACAGGTGATAGGTGATAGATGAGAAATAGATACATTAGATAGATGAAAGATATTCATAGATTAGATGAATAGATTGACAGTGATGATAGATAAGAAATATATAGATGACAGATGATAGACAAGATAGGATAAATGACATAGGTAGTTTAGATTAGACAGATAGATGATAGATATTGATAGATTTCATAAACAATAGATAGATGACAGGTACAAAGTTTTGGAATGAATTTTTGGGCCCTCACCTCACCATCTTCCGCTCCTCCTAAACCCCCGCCGACACCACACACACACATACACACACACACACACACACAAACACACACACACACAAGTTCATGTTTGAAATGAGTCAGGGTTGAAGCCCTAAACCCACTGTCATGGTATTGAGAGGTGGAGCCATTGGAGGTAATTAGGTTTGGAAGATATCATGAGGGTGTGGGTGGAGCTGAAATTATGCAATCAGTGCTATTAAGAGGAACAGAGGAGAGAGCTTTCTCCCTCGGCCCAGTGAGTACAGAGCAGGGATGTGGCCATATGCAAGCCAGAGGAAGGGACCTCACCAGGAACTAAACATGCCTTGGTCTTGGACTTCTGGTTCCAGAATGGTGAGAAATCAGTGTCCATGGATTAAGACCCAACTCAATGACACTCTGGTTATGAGCTTCAATACACTAACACAGATATATAGGTAAACAGAGATGCACTTAGATGATGGATGGAGAGAGTCTATGCATAGATATCGGTGCTTAGGTGAAAGCGTAGGTATCTCTGTCCAACCACCTCTGCAGTTTGAAGTCTGCTCCCTATGGGGGGAACACTAGGAACACAAATTATGCACGTTTCTTTTTTAAAGTGTGGGCTGCAGTTTCCGATAACTAGGGTCTCCGATAACTCTCAGCCATGTGTGTGTGTGTGTGTGCACGCGCACATGTGCATGTGCGTGTGTCCACCACTGCCCCTATCGGTCTACAATCACAGGAGATGCAAAAGTAACAAGGAAACGCAGGAGAGGGCAAACATCTTGCAAAATATGACCAGAAAGAGAAAAATTTTCCACTAGCCTCTGGGTATATCTTTGACAAGTGTTTCTAGGCATTTTTAGGAAGATCTTGCTGGAAATGTTGCTGGAAACACTCTGAAAAATCAAGTTATTTAAGGTAATAAGCCAGGACAGGAGAGCAGCAAAGAGCACCCACGGTGTGTCTCCTACGTATCAGGCCAAGGTGTACAGACTTTAATTCCACTACACCACTTCATCTCACCATGGCTGACGTGGGATGACCTTATGCAACACCTTCATCTGTGAGTAAAAAGTTACTTCAGAAACACCTCCCTTAAGAGAAAATAAATAAGTGTGGGGACATAAACATTCCTAGAATTCCTGCCATCATCACGGAACACTTTATGCAAAGTGCCCTTTTCATACGAACGGAAACATAGCTCTCAACACTACTATCCCATTTCAGATAGACCTCACTCACATCTAAATGCCTAAGTGCACTGAAACTCCACCTACACCTTGACAGCAGAGGGGAGTAGTTTCCCCACAAGCTAGCTGGCCTGCCACCTCAGCAAGCCCATGGGCCACCAGCCCACAGGTACCCTGCATGTCACCAAAATGCAGTTCCCTTAACCAGTGACTACAGGAATGATCTCTGGAGATGGGCCACCAAGAAGAACCGCCGAGGTGACATCGGTGCACAGGCAAAAAGTCCTACTACTGGGCATGCACCTGCCTCGGACCCCGCAGGAATCCCAGGTTTCTCCCTGTGTGGGGCCTCTGATATGCCCGGAAGCTCATGCAGCCACCACAGCACTAACAGCCCAGGGGCAGAACAGCCGGAGGCCCTTTCCCACACAGGATCAAGAGCCCAGAATGCCAACCACACCATCCACACCCAGCAGACACGTGCCACCTATGCAAGAGAAGTTCCCACCCAAGGACACTTCTCCCAAGATCCAAAAACACAGCTAACTCACATAAACAAACACAAGAAATTAGACTCAGAAAGACACAGAGGAAT
This sequence comes from Manis pentadactyla, assembly GCF_030020395.1. Classification (NCBI taxonomy): domain Eukaryota; kingdom Metazoa; phylum Chordata; class Mammalia; order Pholidota; family Manidae; genus Manis; species Manis pentadactyla. The sequence continues at coordinate 428,734 of NW_026644629.1, forward strand.
CAAAGTGCACCTAGTGACATAATGTTGACAAACGTGAGAAAACAGATACATAGACAGACAGATGATTGATACATAGATTGGACTGATATACATACATATAGATGATAGATTAATTAGATAAATACACAGATGATATTAGATAGATGATAGATCATAGATAGATAGATGACAGAGAGATAGATAGGTAAATACATTATATAGAGAGATAAAGATATAGGTAGGTAGGTAGGTAGGAAAGCATCATACTCAACAAAGCTATATTTCACTCAAGACCATCTACGTGCTCCCTTACAGGAGACTCACTTGAGATCCAAAGACAAAGACATACTACAAGCCAAAGGGGCGGCGACAGGTACCCTACACAAGTGAAGCTGAAAAACAAACAAAGAAACAAATGGATTCTGTTTGAGTTCACAGAGATGGTCAGTAGAAAATAGCGCTATCTAGCCACCAAGAATTCTTTTTGTTTGGTTTCAGCAGTGCCCAGGCATAGATTTAGTGATGAAGCAACTTTCTTCTCATTTTCTCTCACCTCAACAAATGAATTGGTGTAGTAATATGCGTCTGGGCTTTTGAAATCAGTGGGTTTTATGATGTTCACGAATGTAAAGTTGTAATAACCAGATAAAGAGGGAAGTTTGGGCACTCAAATATACACGTCACTCCACAATACACTCTTTGTTCCCAACTTCTCCTGTCTAGAAATAGGTGTTCCTTTTTATTTGTCCCTCCTATCAGCGGTGATCACACCAATGTCCCTCAAACATGGGGGTGAGCAGACCACCATGTATACTTTTCTGTCTACAACAGGCCCAGAGGAATGATACTTGTGGTCTTCATGGAGCACTTAGTCAGTGAATGTGGCTAAATACAGTCACCAAGCGAGTAGAAAGTATAAGAGGACAGAGAACAGATATACGGGTTCAAGTCCCTGCACCTCCATTTACTGGTTTTATAAGCACATGCAGCTGACTCGACCTGGAAGTGTCCAGTGAACGCAGTGCTCTCCGTACAGCCTAGATACCTTGGAAGATTTTTGGAAGCATAATGTAGGGAAGTGACATAGGCAATGTTGTTAACTGTTCTGTACCTAAGAATAGATGGGCGGACGAAAAGATGATTGATTTATAGATAGATAGATAGATAGATGACAAATGATAGATAGATAGGTACATAGATTGATAGATGATAGACATCATAGATAAATCATAGGAAGATAGATAGATAGATAGATAGATGGATAGATAGATAGACAGACAGATAGATAGATACAGATACATATTGATTAACAGAAAGCTATTGCTCATAAAAAGGAGATCAATGGTGAAAGCACATAGCAAAACTACAAACAAAAAGGAAGAATGAAGTCCAGTTTAAAAAGTGAACTAAGCTTCCATAAGAAGGAAACAAATCCTACCATTTGCAATGACGTGCATTTAGCTAGACGGTAGTATGCTCCGTGAAATATGGCAGGCGGACAAAGACAAGTACCAAATGATTTCACTCATGTGTAGAGTATAACAACAGAAAACACTGAAGGAAAAAAACAGCAGCAGACTCACAGAACCCGAAAGTGGACTAACAGTTAACAAAGGGAAAGGGTCTGGGCAGGGTGGGTGGGAAGGGAGGGATAAGGGCGGGGAGAAAGAAAGTGGACAACTGGATTAGCATGTATAATGCGTGGGGTCGGGGGTGCATAGGGAGGGCTGTACAACACAGAGAAGACAAGTAGAGATTCGAAAGCATCTTACTACACGCTGATAGCGACTGTAACGTGGTGTGTGTGGGGGTGCATGGTGAAGGGGTCTCCAGCATCCAACTCTGCTGATTGAAATCAACTGTAAGAGGTTTTTTGGGGGGACTTGGTGAATAGGGGAGCCTAGTAAACATAATGTTCTTCACGTCATTGTAGATTAATGATAACTAAAAAATTTTTTTAAGTGCAATAAGGGCAATGCTGTAATTCATCAGAATAAAATAACAGGCTTTGAGTGCTCCATAAAAAAGACCAGGGTTACAAGAAGGGATGGATACTCAAGACACCTACGTGCTTCCTTACAGGAGACTCACCTGAGATCCAAGGACACAGACAAGCTACAAGCCGAAGGTGTGGGTACAGGAACCCTACACAAGTGAAACTGAGAATCAATCAAACAAATGGATTCTGTTTGAGTCCCCAGACATTTTCACTAAAAAGTAGCCCTATCTGACCACCGTGAATTCTTTTTGTTTGGTTTCAGCAGTGCCCAGCCATAGATTAAGTGGTGCAGCAGTGTCCTTCTCATTTTCTCTCACCTCAACAACTGAATTGCTGTAATGATATGCATTTGGGCCTTTGAAATCAGTGAGCTTTATGATGTTTACGAATGTAAAGGAGTAATAACCAAATAAAGAGGGAAGTTCAGACACTCAAATAAACACGTCACTCCACAACTCACTCTTTGCTCTGAAATGCTCCTGTGTATAAATTGGTTTATCTTTTTATATGTCCCTCGTCCTATCACCGGTGATCATGCAGATGTCCCTCAAACATCGTGGTGAGCAAAGTACCATCTTCACTTCTCTGTTGACAACAGTCCCAGAGGAAGGATACATGTGGTCTTCAGAGAGCACTTAGTCAATGAACTTTGCTAAATACAGTCAGTAAGTGAGAAGGAGGTAAAAGATGACAGAGGACAGATATACAGGTTCAAGTCCCTGCACCACCATTTCTTGGTTTTGTAGGCACACGCTTCTGACTCGACCTGCAAGTGTCTCAGTGAACCCTGTGCTCTCCCTATGGCCTAGTTACCCTGTAAGATTTTTGGAAGCATATTGTAGGAAAGTGACATAGGCTATGTTGTTAACTCTTCTGTACACAAGGATAAATGGGGAGACAAAAAGATGATTGATTCATAGATATATAGATGGAAAGATAGATAGATGATAGATGGTGGATTGATAGACCGACAGATAGATATAGGTACATATCGATTAAGACAAAGCTGTTGCTCTTAACAAGTAGAGCAAGGGTGAAAGCACACAGTAAAACTACAAACAAAAAGAAGAATGAAATCCAGTTTAAAAAGTACAGTAAGCAGCCATAAGAAGAAAACAAATCCTACCATTTGCAATGATGTGGATCGAGCCAGAGGGTATTATGCTCAGTGAAATATGCCAGGCGGAGAAATACAAGTACCAAATGATTTCACTCATGTGTGGAGTATAACAACAAAGAAAAACTGAAGGAAAAAAACAGCAGCAGACTCACAGAACCCGAGAGTGGACTAATAGTTACCTAAGGGAAAGGGACTGGCCAGGGAGTGTGGGAAGGGTGGGATCAGGGCGTGGAGAAAGAAAGGGGGTATTAAGATTAACATGAATAATTCGTAGGGTGGGGGGGGTCATGAGCAGGGCTGTACATCACAGAGAAGTCAGTAGTGATTCTACAGCATCTTACTACACCCTGATGGACAGCGACTGTAAAGGGTTTTAAGGGCGGGAATTGATGTACTTGGTGATCATAATGTTCTTTATGTGATTGTAGGTTCATGATAACAAAAAATAATTTTTAAGTGCAATAAGGTCACAGCTCTCAATTGTCAGAATAAAAAGACAGGCTCTGAGTGCTCCAATCAAAAGACACAGGGTTAAAAGAAGGGATGAGGACTCAAGGCCACCGACGTGCTCCCTTACAGGAGACGCACTTGAGATCCAAGGACGAAGACAAACTACAAGTTGAGGGGATGGGGACCAGTACCCTAGATAAGTGAAACTGAAAAAAAAAAATGATGTGCTGTTGGGATTAAATACCAAACAACGAAAAAAAAAAAATTTAATTAAAAAAAAAATGTGGCTGCTCGTTTTTCTTTATTCTCTGGTGCCAGCCTCAGGCATCTGCTCACCTTTCTTGATGCCCTCTTTCACTAGCATTGATGTCGCTATCCCTTTATGACATCCAAAAAGCGCTAGCCAAAACAAAAAAGGAAAAAAAAAATTTCTTATGTCCTCCGGGGCCCAGCCTCCGGTGCCCGCTCACTATTCTTGCTGCACTGTTTTCCTAGTATCCAGGGCCCTGCACTCTGGCCCGGATGGCTGGGGCTGGGTGTTTGGCAGTCCTGCGCTCCGTCTCCCTCCCGCTCTGCCTATTCTTCTCTCGCCAGGAGTTGGGGGGATGGGCGCTCGGCTCCCACTGGGCCGTGGCTTGTTTCTTACCACCTTCGTGAAGTGCTAGGTTCTCTCTGGTGCGGATGTGGTCAGAATATTGTCCTGTGTCCTGTTGTCTTTATTCTAGGAGGTGTTGTCTTTGTTATATTTTCATTGATATATGTGGTTTTGGGAGGGGATTTCCACTGCTCTACTCATGCCACCATCTTCCGCCCCTCTCCAATGAGCCATGCTTTAGATTAACCTCATGCTAGTAACATAATTTGAGTAAATCCGATTTCTACTCTATTAACTACAGGTTTTAAAGAATTGTGTAAAAAAAATACTTTCTGACATTCAAAAGTTTTTGAGTGTCCAGATGAATCTGAAATAAGAGGTTAAATTGTTTTCTTTGTCACATTTAAGCAGAGTAGGGGAGTGATAATCTAAAATCTAGGATTTATTAATAGTTAATACCTCTTTTCAGAGATAATAATATACAGTATGATGTGAAATAGCTTAAAATAGAAATTTAAAAATCACATCTTTTTAAGATATACATTCTTATATTTTGTCCTGAGGCATTCCCCAATAAAAGAGGAAGATCTGTTTTCTTATATTCACTTCACTTATCAGGCATCTATTTTTAAATATATATATTAGAGTTCATACTATGGAAATTAAAAATACAGTATTTTAAAAACTCACTATTGTCTCTAGATAAACTTGCTGAATTTCTTATAGTCAAAGATAGTGTCTCTGAAGTGCTTGTAAATGCACACCTGCAAATTGCACATTCTGGACAATCAACCTTCTGTAACTATAAAAACAATGATCAGGTAATATGTCTTTTGAGAAGGCACAGACACACAAAGTGTATTCAAGATAAATTTGCCCCATTTCAGATGACAACACATTTTTATTTCAATTAGGAAATGGGATGATAAATTCACTTTGTTTGTAGTGCCAACTGCCTATGAAAAGAAAATTTCTGAATTATATAGATATCAGCATAACTGACACTTTTCTTAATGGCACATTTACCGAAACACTACAATTTTAAGAATAAAGCAAGCTAAACAGCTGTTTAAAAGGAAAAGAAAAAAAGCTTACTTCACCTGTACTTGTTTGTGTTCCAGTGAGAACCAGTGGGAGAGACATTCATAAGCTCCTGATAAAATCTACAACTGGCAGAGCCCACAAGAGCCTTTCTTCAGGGCTCACTAAGGAACTCACCGGTTCTACAATGGGATGGTCATGGGCTCAACAACCATCTCAGACAGAGACAGGGATGTGCTCCATTCACCCAGTGCCCCAGGAGCAGTGAGGAAGGCCCACAGCAGGCTCACTGGAAGGTTGTCCCACTTCCCATGCTCTCTTGTGACAATTCACTGATAGGATGGTAAAAGGAGCAAGAAAAGGATGAGGCCCGAGTGAACAGTGGCAACCACGGGTTCTCATTGAGCCACAGCAAACCTGGTTTCCCACAGAATTTTTAAAGACATTCTTTCTAAGACTATGAGTTGCTGCAGCTGTGGAAAATGACCACAGGCTCCTTCTAAAAATGTCTTTTAAGCATGAGGGTAGCCTCTGGGCAGTTTCCTCATTTAGTGGATAAGGACCATTAATGCTATACTCCATTTTATGGAATCTGAGTATAGAAGGAAAACACAGTTGGCAGTTCTAATCCTGGTAGGATATGTGCGATGCAGTTGTCTGAAACAGCTTCATTCAGCAATTTTTATGCCAAATACAAAAAAAAAGAATATGCCGCTGAGGATTTTAAATTCCCAATTCAAACATTACTGGTACAAGATGGAAGAGCAAGCAGGTGTGTCTACAAGCACCAACTGAAATTGCATGGGAAAAGTTTTCTTGTGCTCTAAAGGAAAAGAAAACAGTAATAAAATTTTAAGAAATATCAGAGGAGTAAGTGGAAAGAACAAAATCAATTAAGAAAGATAATCTCTTGGCTATTGACATTTATGTCCTTCTTAAACCACAGTAATTTAGTAAAATAGGATTATTTGCCCTCCTCTCACTGCTCACACAACTGAACAGCTCTGTAGAGAACAGTATTTACCTGTCTAAAACAATACAAATATAACATGTATTGAATTTTTACTTTATAATAGTTATTAGTTACAGAAGAGAATGAGACTTAATAACTAACAATTTTCCGTGTATAAATCAAATGGGTGAGATGAGAGAAGTTCTCAGAATGCAAATTTGTCATCTTTTAAAGAAAGAAGTAAATACTGTCCAAATTTAAAATCAAGGATAATAGACACAAGTATGAGGGACAGGGTGATCATAAAACTGCAAGCAGAACCTTATAAAGAAGATACATCTTGGGGACCTGGGAGAGGTCACATGAAAATAGGGGCAGAGGAAAACTTACTTGTTACCTTTGACCCTCCTGTCAACAGGCTTTACTGGGTGAACATTGGCATTAACATCGCCCTAGTATTTTAAGCGTTCTCTTTCCTTTTCATTCTTTGCTGCATAAGGCTAAGAATGAGAGAAAAATTTTAATGGAAAGAAAATCACCAGTTTGGATTACACAAGATAAATGGCTGGAATCACAATGGGGTGGCCTTTCAATATTCACAGCACAAGGCTTGTTCTAAAGAAAGACATGCCCCAGGGCCTCATCACTGTAGAACACTGTGGCAGACATCAAAGTAAAGTGAAAATGGAAGACTAAACATTCGGACAGAAGGTAAGAGAAGTGAAGACCTCCTTGATAGGTAAGTGATGTTTTAGACAGAATAATACTTATTTTTAAATTCAGATCAAATTTCCTAAGAAAATGTTAACTGCAGGATATGCGAGCTTCTAATTGAGGCAATTTCACAAACAGGTTTCATCATAAAAACCAGAAGGTTCAGTAAGCTTGCTTTGGAGACACTTGGCTCTGACTGCTATTAGAACAAGTGTGAAAATGCTGGATGAGGCGAGACTCAAAAGAACTGGTTACACACACTCAGCTGAAAACACCTGTAGCTATTGACCCTTCACATAACAATTTTTGTTGAGTACATTCTGTGTTCCTAGCATCACAACAGGTGACAGACACTACAGTAAAGACACCACAGAGCTAGCTGAGGACAAGCACAAGGCACTCAGAGCCTAGCTGAAGGCAAAGACAAGAAAAAAAAACACTCCAAGATAATAAATGTCCTAAGAGTAATAAGGTTTTCTGGGCACGGGGGAGAGAGAAATAATGAGAGTCCTGGTCAATTAGAGGAAGATCAACAACAAGGCCTGCTCAAATTGGGTTTTGAGACAGAAACAGTGTCGACTTATGCAGGGGGTGAAAAGACAGGATTTGGCAACCAACTGGGTAATGAGGTGACGCAAATGGGGTGGGGCTACTTGCAGGGCTTCACTCTGTAGATGTAGCCATTAACCCTATGTTAATAATGTCCTCATTTTAAAGACAGAGCAAAATCTCCTGTGAACAACAATGAAATTTGGAACTTTAGCTTCCCTTTTTGTCTCTGAAGAGTTCTATTAGCACATAACTGCTGCACCCAGTTGGGCTTCAACATAGGTCAAAATTTCTGTCCATCACTACATTCTTTTCCATTCTGCCTAAATATATGCTTAATTTTAATGAAGGAGAGTTTGGGAACAGGCAAGACTGTGTTTCTCATGTGTGATCACTCAGGAGCCCCAGGAGGTAGCAGGAAATTTGAATGGACTGTCTACAGCAGGTGTTAGCAATGGAGGAGCCTGTGAGCAAGTGTGCTTTTGTCATTTTTAAAGGGTTAGAAAACAAAACAAAACAACCAAACAGAATATGCAGGAGAGAACTATGTGGCACACAAAGTCTAAATTATTCACCAAATGGCCCAACTCATGATATAGGGGATTGGAGGATATACTTTGAAATAGCCCTTGCTAATGTAAAACTTCTTAAATCTTAAATTTCTTAAATTGAATATGGCATTTTAATCTTAAAAAATTCAGGGAAATCAGTCAAGGCGTCCTGCCCCACAATATATCAGTGTTTGTCTTGCTACTAAAACTTGTTATGTTTCACAATGTATTCAAAATCCTCAAGTCAAATGGATTCTCTGGGCAGAGAGCTGTCTTTATTCTGTGACTTTGGGAAGTCCTAGGCCCTGAGAAAAACAATTATGGTTTTGCCAGCAACACAGATAATAATCATCTTAACTTTTCCTAGTTTCCATTTCACCAAGTGACTATTTCTTGACCTTAAACTCATCCGGGGCCACCAACATAACCCATCATAGCCTGACAACAGTATGCCCCAAAGTACTTTTTTTTTGTGGCAGATTACTAAAACAAATAGTGAAATAGCCTAATATGAAAATGTACTTTCTAAAATAACATTCAATTTAACAAACTCTTTGGAATAGCTTGCCAGTTGCAAACTAATATGGCTAGTAACAAACTAAATAGCCTATAGCAGAGAAATGATTACATTAACGATAATAATCCTTTAAAGGAATGACATGTATCTAAAAATAAGTTACCTGTATTTGGAAACTATTTTTGTTAGACAACAAAGGAGGGCACAAAATGGTAAATACAGAATGATCCAAAAAAAAGATGTATGGGGGGACTCAATAATATGGGTGATTGTAGTAAACACACTGTTTTTCATGTGAAACCTTCATAAGACTGTATATCAGTAATATCTTAATATTTAAAAAACACATAGACCAAATGTTTGCTGTCTTCCTTGAAAGATAAAACTGATTACTCCCACTCTTCTTTATCATTCTCATTTTTCTAATATTCTCTGCTTTCATATTCATTTTAGTGCTGGGAAAAAGAAATAATGACAAAAAGACCACTGAGTAACCAGTTCAGTTTGAAAACTTTAAATAACCGTTTCTAACAACTTCCTGTGAGACCGTTGTCTAAACAGCATTTCATATATTTATGTGTGGGTATGTGTGTGTGTGACACACATACGTATGAATAACTCTTTCTTTTGAATAATATATGTGTGAATCAGGGATTTGAAAATCTGCTAATTAAGAGTTGTTTCCTCATGCTTCAAAAGACAACCCCAAATACACTAAATATATCCCTCAGAATGATCTTCCCAAAAGTCTTACATAAACACGTCACTTGGGAACAACACAGCTTCATAAAACGTAGGAGATTTTGTGGTGCACTTCTGAGCCTCCACCAGTGGTTACAAGATGCCAATACGTCTTGTCTCTATTCATGGAAAAGAAAAGGAGAAGAGATGCCACAATGAAACACTGCTGGGTAATGAGACTTTCTGCACCTCCTCAAGACCAGCTGCAACCATCTCCAGTCTACTTCAGGCTCCAATTAACAAAGTAAAATGGGGAAATGCTGTCACAGTTGACCCCAAATCATTACTTACACAAGGAAACTTTTATATAAACTTATTTGGTTACCAATATAACTAATGCTTAGGTACAAAGTTAATACTCCACAAGTATCATCTAAAATTACAAAAATTCAAAAGTTTTTAAAGCTAAATAATCTTTGAACTTGCTTTATGTAAAATGGCAAAAAAGTTATTATTCTATAAAAACAGTCTTCTTCTCTCAACTGAGCCATCCTCTCTTTATAATCATACAAGACTTACGTGAAAAAATTCTGGAACTGTGTTTTACAATGTGAATAAACTTAACATTACTGAAACGTACAATTAAAAGCAGTTAAGATAGTAAATTCCGTAATATGTTTTTACCACAAGAAATATTTTTAATGAAACACAAAATTTAAAAAAAATTTAATGAAACCCACATCAGTTTTTCCCTGAAAAGGTAAGACAAGAAAAGAAAGGGGATCAAATATTCTCCTTTTGTGTAGTAGATGTGTGTGTTTTCATTTCTGGTGCATTCCACACATGCGAGTTCCACAGAGAAACAACAAAGTATAAAAACCTTGAACATGATTACCTGAGCTTCCTAAAGTCCGAATCAGTCACTAAAGCTCCTCAGAAAAGACTAGGTGTTGGGACACCATTTCAAGAGAGAAATCTAGCTCACTGTGGGTCACCAGAAGGAAATAGCAAGATCAACCAGTCTGTGCAAATCCAGTTCTTAACTACAAACAACAGAAATGAACACTGGCAACTTAAAAGGGAAAGGAAACTGTGGCGGTACAGTAGGAGGTCTCAGAATTCACACTAAAGGCAGAGGACCAGTTTACTTAGAAGGAATTTCCATGACTGTACCCAAGAACACACCTGGCCTTAACCCAGGATCAGACCATCACCCCTGTGCACTTACTACCACCTCCAACTGGTCCTGTGTTTCTGTACTGTTCCCTCAGTGTTCAGTTTCTGGGGTGGGAAGAACCGAATGGGCATACCAGGGAGCTTCTTTTCAGTGGAGAATTCCTCCCAATAGACAGCATATTCAAATGCTGAGGACAGAGAGAAGGCAATTTTCCACAGTGAATACCAAGGAGCTTAGTAGCCATTTATGACTGCAGGTCTAGCTCATTCCGTTTAAAATAAGTAAGTTTCCAGCGAGTTCCAGGAAACAGAATCTTCATGCTGACTGGATCCTGCCACTTGCGATGCGGTAGGTTTCCACACATTATCACCAGATAAGACTAGTCATAGACCATCATGGGTTAAGCAAGCTGCACAAAAGCAGGTGGAATGAATGAGGCCATGGTTAGTTGCCCTCTAAGCCTTTTGCTTTTGTCTGTCAAACCTGCTTGACCTTGATGAGAGCAGACACTGCCTTCCAAACTCATGCCAGAACAGAGTAAGGACAGAGTGTACACCCCAGCATTATGGGGCTAACAATACCCAAGCAGAAAATATGCCATTTATCTGGCACAGTTTCGTCAATATGAAAGCCTTTAAACATCTTCCAGTCTATCTGAACAAACTCCCACAGATACTGTAGGGCAAAGATGCACAGAGATTTAGAAAGTCACAAAGAGGTGAAAGTAAGGACAGAGGACTTTCATAACATTACATTCTCTTTTCATTCAATACATTTCTCTACTCAAAATCCTTTGAAATTCCTCTGTTCAAAGGGCTTCTACTTCTACGATGATAGAGCAAAGATGTCTCTACCACCTTTATTTTCTTGAAAAGTCAACAGAACAAGCCTTTAGAAAAAATTGAAATCCATTTTTTAATGTAAAAGTAGGAGACATCTAGATACCTGCACCACAACATATGCAAAATGTATGTTGAAATGGTGATGAATGTGAGACACAGAGGATGGCCAAACCTCAGTGTCTGAGGAGGCAGCATCAACATAAACAGGCTGCAGGACCACCTGTGAAGGTGGCTTGTGGGCAAAGGCAGAAACAGGAGACTATTTGAAAGCCTGTGCAAGGAGCAGTAAGACTCCAAGTCTACTCCACTTTCCCCTTTTTTGTAGAGCAACAATGTCGTAACACTGGCAGTGAAGAAAATAGGGGTGAAAACCAGGTTAGAAAGTACACATGTGCATGTCAGAGCACGAGATCCTCCAGGCCTACAGGAACTCTATCCACACAGGTCAAGAACTCCAGTATCTGGACTGATATTCCCAAAACAAGAGACTAAGGGGCCATCCTCTGGGAAAATTAACCCATCTACTGAAAAGACTTACAGATAAACTATCAGTATCTGCAATGAGAATGCCACCTGGGGACCCAGTCACCCTACAAAGTCTGGCAGAAAACAAGCCCACAGACATATAGGCGCAGGTGCCACAAATGGGCACACTCCATTTCTTGATAGATCTCCAGTGCCTCACCTCTTAAATAAGCGAAAGAGAAGGATCACCAGACATCTGAGTAAGCCCACAATAATTAGGAGAACAGACCAAAATAACGTGAAAAAAAGTATAATAGTGGAAACAGACAATACTGGTAAAAGAGGAAAACTTCAAAGAAATCATATTTAGTATCTCCATTGAGCTAAGATGCTGCATTCATCTCATAAGAGCCTATTATTAAAAAGAAAAAAATCAGAAAGAATGGAAAAGAAACAAAAAAATAAAGGAAAGGATTCAGAGGTTAAAGAAATCTCACGGAAAGGAGAACAAAAATTTAGAGAAGGTGACAATACAAAAAAAAAGGTAAGAACACTAGAAAATCAATGTTAAAAAGTTTTATACCAAAATTAATATGCAGTCAAAAAAAAGGGAAAAAGGAGAAAATCTTCAAAGGAAATACTATAAGAACATATTAAATAACTCAAAAACATAATTCTTAGGTTATAAGGACCCACTGAGCACTCAACTCAATGAAGGAAAAATAGTTTACATTGTGGTTAATTCAACAACAATTTCTAGGATAAACATGAGTAAGAGACCTAAAAAACTAGCACAGAAGAAAATGACAAAAACATGCAAAAGATCAAGGAAAACGACCTCAGACTTGTCCGCTGCAGCACTGGAGAGCAGATGATAATAAATCTGGGTGGCCAGAAAGATTTCCCACCTAGGGTTCTGAACCCAGCAGAACTACCAGGCAGCCTGAGACCACTTTCATGCCTGCAAAGTCTGAGGAAGATGTCGAAAAAGGCTGGATTTTGTTTGAAGCCTCCTAGCTGTATTTGATAGCCTCACTCTATCACAATACCCTAACCCTAACACTAACCCATTCCCGTACCCTAACCCGTTCCTGTACCCTATCCATAGTTCTAACCCCTTCTCTTCCTATTGTCTTATTTCAAACAAAACCCCTACGACAAACCCTATTCTTCACTGTGTTCCAATCCTCCATTTATTAAATATTAGGCAGTATTATTTTAATCCTAAATATCTAAATTATTAAATCCCAACGCTCTGAACCCTTAAATTCCAAATGTAAGCTTCTAAATTAACTAAGCGAAGTTACAAGAAAAAAGTACATTACACAAACATGTTTTCCTTGTATACATTATCGACGAATTATCAAAAAAGGAATTTTTAAATTCTCTACTAAATAATGTCAACATTAATAATATACATGGGAACAGACTTAATTTAAGTGCAAGTATTATGCATTTAAAATTATAAAACATTGATAATAGGAAAAATAAAGAAAAGCAAAATAAATGTAAGGTCCTGCTGTGGTGATGGCAGACTTAATATCTCTAAGATGGCAATGGCACAAATGCACCCTACAGACTCAATGTGGTTCCTATGAAAATTCCCAAAGCTTTTTGGGAAGAATTGCTCCTGCTGATCCTGTCACATATTAAATTGCAAGGGACCACAATGAGCCCTTGAGCAGAATCTTGAAAAAGAAAATCAAAGCTGGAGGCACAGGCTTCCCAAAGTCTAATCTTAGTACAAAGTGAGCAGTAAATGAAACACTGTGACACTGTCATAAAGATACACAGTTGACGGTTGGACAGTAGGCATGTGAACTCCACAGGTCAACTTAAACTGATTTTCCCCCACAAGTATACTGGGAAAATGTTAAGGCAACAATTTGAAACGTTACCTTTTCTCTAGCTTACTTTACTGTAAGAATACAGCACATAATAGGTATAATGTACAAAATATTTTTAATTGAGTGTTTATATTATTGGTAAGGCTTCCAGTCAAAATAGACAATCAGTTTTAGGATAACAAAGGTTTGGCAGAGTCACATGTTTTATGTAGATTGTGATTCTGTGGGGGAGTCAGCACCACTAGCCTCCATGTTGTTCAAGGGACGACTGTATATAAAGATCAACGTACCTGAATGGAAATATCCATTTGATTTCTGACAAGGGTGGACAACATTAACTTATGGAGAGAAAGTGTCTTTCCAGTAAATGGTACTTGGCAACCTCCTATCCACATGCATAAGAATGAAAATGAATCCTAACTTATATCACATACAAAAATTAACTCAAAATACATAACGGCTTACATATAATAGGTAAAACATGGGGATAAGTCTTCATGACCTTGGATTTAGCTATGGTTTCTCAGATCTGAAACCAAAGTACAAGCAACAATAGAAAGAATAAATTACTTTCCTCCAAATTAAAATCTTTTCTGCATCAAAAGATTCCAACCAAGAAGTGAAAAATGTCACGGAATAGAAGAAAATATCTGCACACTCTACATCTGACAAGAGCCTGTTATCCAGAATACACCATGAACTTGTACAGTGCAACAAGGCAACATCCCAACTTTTTAAATGGATGAGAGACTCCAAGACATACAAATGCTCCAACAAGCACATGGAAAGGTGTCCCATAGAATTCCCTGCACACACATGGGAATGGCTATATTCAGGAAAACTGAAAATCACACATTGCCAAGGATGCAGAAGAACTGGAGCCCCTAACCTTTGCTTGTGGAAACGTAAAACGTGCAGCCTGTGTACAACACCTTGGTGTTTCCTCATAAAGATAAAATACAATTACTTAATTGTGGTTCTACATCCACTCCTAGATAATACAGCAAAGAAATGACTATGATGTTCAAACAGAAACTGGCTCACGAGTTCTTGGCAGCATTGATCACCACAGCAAAAAGTCAGAAACAACTCAAATGCCCATCAAGGGGTGAATGGATGGATAAAAACGCGTTGATCCATAAACTGCATTTTTCTGCCATATACAGAAAGAAAGGAAAATGGTCCACAGCCTCCTGTAAAACGGTGTGGAGCGTGGGGAAGGTGTCCCCAGAAACTTGAAGATACAGTTAATATATGAGCAGCAATTCCATTTCAGGGCATCTGCCCAAACCACAGGGAATCTGCCAAAAGCAGGGACTTAGATATTTGGACACCTATGCTCACAACTGCACGACTCACAATGGTTAAAAGGTGGAGAAGACCCACGTGTCCACAGACAAATGGATGAACAAAGTGTTGTCTCCACACAGTGGAGTGAATAAGGGCATCCTGGCACCTGCTGCATGGATGGATCCTAAAGCCAATTTTCTCAGTGAAATGCGCCAGTCACAGAAGGATGAATACTATGTGATCCCACTTACGTGAGATCTGGTGGAGCCCATCTGAGCTAATGTCCCTGGAAGAGTTCCAGAAAAAGGAAATGTGATCAGAATAGAAAGACATTTGCACACAGCTGGGGTAGATGGAAACAGCTGTGCTGGGTCTGTGCACTGGATTATCATGTGGAGACCATAATCCCTCATTTAGGGTCAGGTGGTGGCTCCCTATAAACTTGTCCCTATTTAGGGTAGAGGCCAAGAGAATTTTGTGTGAAGTGGCAGGTGTGGCAAAGTGGGACCATGGGACATTTAGTGTAAAGAGTGTTTGTACTGACACTGCAAGTTTTCTGTGTGCTTGAAATTGCTGGAAAGTAAATTACTTTACAGAACAACCATGTCAGTCCTGCACCAGAAAAGCAGAGCAGACATCACACCCTGTCACAGAGGCCAAGCCCTCCCCATTCAGTTCACCCGAAGTCGACCACTACTTAGCCTGCGGGAGTCACTACAAGGAACGTGGTAAAATTCCCTTGCAGACACTGGGCTTGGGTGTTGGGACGACCTGGAGTGGAACACTGGGATTTTTAAATTCCAATTTCCACACTGCTCCACCAAAAACCTGTTACAGCTAAAAATAAATTCAATAATCTTGCAGGATACAAAATCAACATACATAAGTTGTTTGCTTCTGTTCACCAATAACCAAACGTCAGGAAGAGACATTAAGAAAACAATGCCCTTTACAACTGCATCATAAAGAATGAAGTACCTAAGGAGAAGCCTAACCAATGAGGCGGGAGGCTTGTAGCTTGAGGCCTGAACACTGTGGACACTGCAGTCCAGGATGGGGAGGGGGTGGGTTAGGTTATTACAAGTCTTGTCCACCAACAGGAACCTTCAGACTCCGTGGGATCCACCCATCGAAATTCCACCACACTTCACAAAGAAGCAAACACCAAACAGGCTGGATAGAACCACACAGGACCCCCATCCCCACAGCCGTCATGAGAAAGCAGAGCCCAGGTATCGTGCCCTAACCTCCCACTACACTGTGGACCTGTAGCAACGGAGACCCCATGTTTCGCCTAAGCAGAAGCGGGAGTCTAAACAGAACACCAAGTGCCCTTCATCCCCCAACATGCTCGGCATGATGAACCGGCTCACGAGGCACCAGTCGCAGGCAGTGGGTGTTGGCCACCCTCAGGGAGCCAGGCTGGGTCAGCGCAATGCTGTGCCCAGGGGGGTCTCCCAGGTTGACCCCACTTCGGGGACCCTTCGAAAGAAACCACCCTGTGTGCTGGGCTCTCAGTAAAGGCTGAAGCACAGGTAAGCGAGCCGCTTAAGCAGCCAACTCCCCTCCACCCCCATTCCCATTTCAGAGCCTTGTTAGAAAGGATGCCTGCAGCCTGGAAGGTGTCCCGCAGGTGTGGATAATCCACCCACTGCAAGGGGCCCGAGGCACGCAGCGTGGAGACACAGGCTGCCGGGGAAGTGCTGGACACCACATACCCGCCCCAGCCCGGTCTCAGCCTGGGCCCGAACTCTCCCTGAGTGCCGCGCGCCACACCCTGAACTCAGCTGCACCCGTCGTGGCCCAGACCCCGCAAATACTCCGTTAACCATCGCAGGCCTTCCTCTCCCGGCCCCTGAAGAGTATTGCTCAGTACGAGATGCACGGAAAGCTTCTCCTTACCTTTCCGTACTGCAGCTCCTCAGGAAACCGAAGTGCCCCTGTGGACGTGGCCCGCGGTGTCACGGAGCTGCAGGGGATCCGGAGCAATACCGGCACCAGTCAGAGCTGGGAGAAAAGGCCTGCGTCCTGACCGCGCATGAGCCCTGCTGGTCCACAAGGAGGGCAGAGGCGCCGCTTCCGGTTCACGGTGAGCATTGCAGGATGCGTGCTTACAGCTCAGGGAAGGTGGTGCCCCCTTGTGGCTAAACTGATGAACCACAAATCTTTGGAAATTCAAGCCGCAATGGGCACAAATTTCTTGTGTTTTCTCCACTTTGATTGAGAGTGAAATGAATGAAATGAAGTAGTCAAAGGCTTTACAAGTTACACCAAAATTAACTCAAAATTCCCTACAGGCATGTTCCTTAGAAAACTAAAAATAGAAATACCATTTGACCCGGTAATTCCACTCTTTGGAATTTACCCAAAGAATATAGTTTCTCAGATTCCGAAAGACATATGCACCACTATATTTGTTGCAGCACTTTTTCCAAGAGCCAAGATATGGAAGCAACCTAAGTGTCCATCAGGAGATCAATGAATAAAGAAGGTGTGGTACATAAACACAATGGAATACTTCTTAGTCATAAGAAAAAACATATCCTACCATAGGCAACAACATAGTTGGAGCTGGAAGATATTATGCTCAGTGAAATAAGCAATGTGGAGAAAGACAAATGCCAAATGATTTCCCTCATTTCTGGAAAATAAAGGCAAAGTAAAAATGAAGGACCAAAACAGCAGTGGACTCACAGACTCCAAGAAGGGACTAGCAGTTACCAAAGGGGAGAGGTGTGGGAGGGCAGGTGAGAATGGAGGGAGAAGGGGATTGAGGGGTATTATGATTGGCACACATGGTGTGGGGGACCACAGAGAAGACAGTGTAGAACAGAGAAGACAAGAAGTGACTCTGCGGCATCTTACTACACTGATGGACAGTGACTGCAATGAGGCATGGAGGGGACTTGATAATATGGGTTAATGTAGTGACCGAAGTGTTCTTTCATGTGAAACCTTCATAAGAGTGTATGTCAATAATACTTTAATTTTAAAAAATTTTTAGTGGTTCACACATAAAAAAATTTTCATAGTCAAATTTTAGATGCAAAATTATAAAATTTGTAGGTAAAGCAAGAAAATCTACAAACCTTGCTGAACCCAACACCAAAGGCCTATCCACAAAAGAAAAATAATCACATGTGCTTTATAGAGTTATAATTTCTACTCTAAAAACCTTGCTCAGAGAACCCAAACACAAGACACAAACTAAAAGAAAATATTTGCAAAATACATTTTTGATAAAGGATTTGTACTCAAGATATACAAAGATACATTAAACAAAAATGAGCCATTAAAAATATTTTACAATTAAAAAAGGTCTCACCATGACATTCAAGAATTACATCACCAGTATTTATACAACTGCTTTGATAAACTATGTCCCAACAAAAGCCACCATGCAGTTTTACATAATAGCTCTATTCATAAAGGCTAAAAACTTAAAGAAATCAGGATGTGTTTTAGCAGATGAATGCTTTGGCAAATTGGGGTACATCCATTACATTTCACTACAATTTGTACAGTGAAATGTACAGTTATTTGCCCAGTGAAGCTGATGCCTTGATCACTGGTGCTCACAGGTGTACCCCACATGAGAAATGGTTTCTAACAGCTTCTTTGTAATTATGAAGGCTTTGGCCTTGGGCCAGGAGAAGGCTTCATTCTTCCCTGTGGGTTTGGAACACATCGCCCTCCCAGTACACGACATGGATGTGTTTGCCAACCTGGAAGCTCCCGAAAATCCGTATTTTGAGACACTTGAATGATGTATTATTAACTCCATTTTTATCTCTTCCCCTTTCTCTGGAGAATGGAGGTTTGAGGCTGAAAATTCCAAGTTTCTAATCATGGCATGGCTTTATGCCTGTCAGACACCTGAGCAGAACCCACCCAGAACCACTTACTTAGTATTAAAGAATCTCTTACCCAGGAATTTCCCAGGGATTTAGGAGCCCAGGATCAGGAATGAAGCAAAGACCAGAATATGTTTTCTGTTGTATTTCTGTGTTCACAGTGGCACATCCAAGGAAGAGGGTCAGGAAGTTCTGCTTCTGCTATCCTAGGATAAGGAGGATTTACAACAAAAACTGTTTACTTCTTTAAAATGTTATAATGTTTTACCCCAACGTGTATGGATTAGATTCCAACTAAAAGGCTGATATGGCTGTAGTGACAATATTAGCTTCCACAGCTATTTGAGGGTCTGACCGAGGCAGTTTCTATGACTGTCCATTCGCAGGTCTGGGTGGGGAGTGTAGGCCCCTCCCATGTAGTAGGAGAAAGAACCCTGGGCTCAGAGAAAAAGTCTATCTTACAAAAGAACTGGGACTTTGGTCTAAAGTTGCCATAAAAACACAAGTTAAATTTAAATTTCAGAGAACAAATAATTTTTTGGACATACTTATATTAACATAATTCTTGATATCATCTGAACTATATCCTGTGTTTTTACCCCAAGACTGGCAGCCCTATCTTAGGCCAGTCATCTAAATGCTTGGAGCTTCAATTTACTCATCTGAGAGATAGAATAATGCCTACTGTAGAGTGATGTGCTTAGTATCAACTGGGAACACTGCAAGGGCTGGGGGAGTTGTTCTTGACCCTCTTAGGGTTGCTGGGTCTGAAAATGAAACTGACAAAGATTAACCAGAGAAAAGCACACCCATTTATTAATAGGTTTTATGTGATATGGGAGACTTCACAAGGAAGTGAAGACCCAGAGAAGCAGTTGGCCCTGAGCAATTTGTGCTGGGTTTGATAAGGAGTGGACATTTGTGGAGAAATATGACAGGTTCAGGAGTATGAGATAGTGTTGTAAATAGGGGGAACTTATCAAGGCCTGCTCATTAAGATTCTTCTTTCTGTCCCTTTGTCTTCAAAGAAAAGGATTTTCCTTTCCTCTTCGTATAGGGAGGGTACCTCTCACATAAGACTTAAGACAATTAGAAACACTTGATTTTTCTAGCTTACCTTACAGTTATAATACAGCACAAAACATGTGTAATGTACAAAGTGTGTGTTAACTGTTTATATTATTGGTAAGTCTTCCAGTAAAAATAAGCAATGATTAGGATAATACTTAAGTTTGGGGGGAGTGAGATGTTTTATGTGTATTCTGATTCTGTGGGATATCAGCTACACAACCCCCCATTTTGTTCAAGGTTCAACTGTATGCACAGATCAACAGAACTGAGTAGAAAGCCCAGAAGTGACCCAAACCATATACAGTCACTTGCTTTCTGACATGGGTGGACAAAATTTAATTAGGTAAAGAATTGTCTTCCTTGCAAACGGTGCTGGGCAAATAGCTGTCCATATGCAGATGAATGAAACAGAACCCTTAACACATATCACATACAAAAATTAACTCAGAACAGACAAAGGGCTTACATAATATGTAATAAACAACAGAGTCTAGAAGAAAACATGAGGATAAACGTTCATGACCCTGGATTTAGCCATGATTTCTCAGATCTGACACCAAAGGACAAGCTACAGAAGAGAGCATAAAATTAAAAACATTTCTGCGTTAAAAGTCACCAACCAGAAAGTGAAAAACAGTCACAGAATGAAAGGAAATATCTCCACGTTGTACATCTAAAAAGAGCCTGTAACCCAGGAAACACCACAAACTAGTACAAGGCAACAAGACAAGACAAATGTTTAAAGTGGATTAAGATTCCAGGTAAGACAAACAAATGTTCAACAAGCACATGAAGAGGTCTCACACAGCATTAGTTGCTATGGAAATGCAAATTAGACCACAGAGACCCCCACCCAATGCAAGCACATGGCATTGGCCATACTCAGGAAAATTCAAAATCACATGTTACCAAGGATGCATAGGAATTAGAGCCCCTAACATTGGCTTGTGGAAATATAAAACATGCAGCTAGTATACAACAGCTTGGCATTTCCTCATAATATATAATACAGTTACCTAATTGTGGGTAAAGAACCGATCCTAGATAAATACCACAAAGAAATGAAAATGCTGTTCAAACTGAAACTGGCCCAAGAGTTCTTAGCATCACTGCTCACCACAGTAAAAAGGTAGAAACAACTCAAATGCCCATCAAGGGATGAACAGATGAACAAAACAGGGTTGATCCATAAACTACATTATTCTGCCAAATATAGAAATAAAGAAAAATGGTCCAAAGCTGATTTGAAAACACTGTGTGTGAAGAGTGTCCCCCAAAACTCGAGCATAGTTAACATATAATTAACAACTCCATTTCAGGGCATTTGCGGAAATGACAGGAAAGCAGGGACGTAGATATTGCACACCTCTGTTTACAGCTGCATGAGTCACAACAGCCAAAATGTGGAGACGACCCGGGTGTCCACAGACAGATGAAAGCAATGTGGTGTCTACACAGTGGGGTAAACAAGGAGTCCTAGAACCTGCTGCACAGATGGACCCACAAAGCCATTATGCTCATGGAAATGCGCCCCTCCAAGAAGGACAAATATTATGTGATCCTGCTTATTCAAGGTCCCAGAGAAACCAACTGAGGTAAAGTCTCGGGAACAGTTCCAGAAAAAGGAAACTGCATCAGGATAGTAAGACATGTGCACTAAGCTGGAGCGGATGGTGACAGCTGTGGTGGTTCTGTTCATTGGATTATCATGTGGAGACCCTAATACTTCCCTCATTTGCAGTCAGATGTTGTTTCCCTGGAAGCGTGTCAATGTTTGGGGTAGACACCACAGAAATTTTGTGTGAAGTGGAAACTGTGGCAAAGTGAGATGCTAGGAAATTCAGTATAAAGTGAATCTGTACTGACACTACAAGTTTTCTGTAGATTTTAAATTGCTGGAAAGTAAATTAGTTTGCAAAATAACCATAAGAAAAGCACAGCAGACATAACACCCTGTCAAGAGAGGCCAAACCCTTCCACCCAGTTCAAACAAATGGCACCTTGCAGGGGTCCAGGGCTCATTAGAAGGCCTGTGGGAAGTTCCCCTGCAGCCACTTGACCTTGGATGTTGGGAAGACCGGGGTACAAAAAGTGGAATTTTGGAATTCCAATTTCACGCCCTAATTAACCAAAGACCTGTTAGAACTAAAAATGAATTCAGTAAACTTGTAAGATACCAAACCAACCTATAAAAGTCGTTTGCTTGTATTCACTAATAACAAACCATCAGAGATTAAGAAAATAATGCCCATTACAAGTACATCATAAAGAAGAAAGTGTTGTGTAAGAATAACACAATTCCTACCATTTGCAACAATTTGGATGGAGCTAGAAGGTATTATGCTCAGTGAAATAAGCCAGACGGAAAAAGTCAAGTACCAAATGATTTCACTCATAAGTTCAATGTAAGAATAAAGAAAAAAAAACGGAAGAAACAAACCAGCAGCAGATTCACAGAACACAAGAATGGACTAACAGTTAACAAAGAGAAAGGCCCTGGGGAGGGAGGGTGGGAAAGGAGGGTAAGCGGGGAAAGGCATTATGATTAGCACACATAATGTGCCAGGAGAGGTATGGGGAGGGCTGTCCAACACAGAGAAGACTAGTGATTCTACAGCATCTTACTACACTGATGGTCAGTGACTGTAATGGGGTGTGTGCTGAGGATTTGATGATGGGAGGAAACTAGTAACCATAATGTTGCTCATGTCATTGTAGATTAATGATACCAAAGAAATAAATAAATAAGACTAAAGTGCTGTGGAAAAAACTGTAGTATTTCCAAAGTATCTCACCTAGCCTTCGTGCATCTCCACATCAGTAGGTGCTTCTAAGAAGTGGAGAGAATTAGTCCATCTCTCTATCAACAGGTAAATACGAGGGCGAGAGAGGGCATATTTGGACTGGAGAAGTTCTGTGGGGCCCCTTCTTCTGAAGCCTGGTTGTGACAGACACGGGCAAGCTGAAGTGGATGACTACTAGTAAGTAACAAACGGGTTTCTCCCACTTTATTTCTCCCTTTGACTGATTTCGGCTCAAATGTATTTAGTTCAGGAATTTTCTCCAGAAGTTACAGGTACCAAAGAACAAACTTAACCGAGGAGGTGGGAGACCTGAAAATTGTGGACCCTGCAGACGTGGACGGGAAGAGTTAGGTTGTTACAAGTCCCTCCACACACAGCAATGTGCACAACCCCTGCGACCCTCACCAAAATTCCATCGCACTTCTCACAGAAATCAAGCAAACACCCTGCAGGCTTGGTTGAACTGCACGGGACCCCAAACACACAGCCGTCCTGGGAAAGTGGAGCAGGAGCATGGCGCCCTTTCATCCCATTACAATGCAGTGCTGCAGCAACTGAGACCCCGTGTAGCACCCAAGAAGAAGCGGGTGTGGTAACAGAACACGGGGCACCCACTGATTCACCAATCAGGCTCTTCCCTTGGAGGTAGCACACGAGGCCCGGGCACAGGCCACGGATTGGGGGCAGCCCTTGGGAAGCTGGGCTGTGTCAGTTCCATGCTGAGCCTGGGGGGAGCCTCCCAGGCCGACCCCACACAGGGGACTCTTCTCAGGAACCCACCCTATGTGCTCGGCACACCGCAAGACCTGAAAGCCAGGTAAGCAGGTCATTCAGCAACCAAGTCCCCTCTGCTCCATTACCGTCTCAGAGCCTTGTCAGGAAGGACGCCTGGAGCTTGGAGGGCCTACCGCAGGTGCGGCCAATCCACCCACCGCACGGGCTCCCGGGGACGCGCTGGGCAAGGCTCACTCGCCCCGGCACGGACTCAGCTGTGTCCCGGACTCACCCGCCCCCTCAACTCCACCGGTCGCGTCAGCCGCTCCCCCAAGATCAACTGAGACCCCTTTCCCTTCCGCAGGCTTTCCTCCCCAGGACCGTAAAGGGGAGTGCTCTGCAGGCGACGCACGGGGAGCCTCTCCTCACCTTTCCGTCCCGTGGCTCCTCAGGAAACCGAGCTTTCACGGCGGCCGCACACGGCAGTGTCCTGGACGGTGCCGCACGTGAGCCTTAGGAATCCCGGCTGCCGCCAGAGCCAGAAGGATGTCCTGGGGCCTGACCGCGCATGCGCCACGCAGGTCCACAGACAGGGCAAAGCTGTCGCCTGAGGGCCACAGTTGGTGGAGTACACCCACTTATTTCTAAGATTTATGTGATAGGGGACGAGGGCTCACAGCTCGAGGAAGGATAGAGAGATAGAAGGATATATAGAAAGATAGATATGCAGACAGACAGAGCGAAAGATAGATACAGATACATATCGATTGACACAAAGCTGTTACTCATAACCAAGCGATGAACGGTGAAATCACATAGCTAAACCACAAACAAAAAGGATGAATGAAATCCAGTTCACAAAGTGCAGAAAGCAGCCATAAGAAGAAAACAAATCCTACCATTTGCAATGACATGAATGGAGCTAGACGGTAGTATGTTCAGAGAAATAGGTCAGGCGGAGAAAGAAAAGTACCAAATAATTTCACTCATTTGTGGAGTATAACAACAAAGAAAAACTGAAGGAAAAAAAGAGCAGCAGACTCACAGAACCCGAGAGTTGAGTAAAAGATGCCAAAGGGAAAAGGACTTGGCAGGGTGGTTCTGAAGGGAGGGATAAGTGCGGGGAGAAAGAATGGGGGCATTAGGATTAGCATGTATATTGCGTGGGTTCGGAGGGGGCATGGGGAGTGCTGTACAACACAGAGAAGACTAGTAGAGATTATATTGCATCTTACTACTCACTGATTGACAGCGACTGTAACGGAGTCTGTGAAGGGGTACATGGTGAAGGGGTCTATAGCACCCAACTATGCTGATGGACAGCGACTCTAAGAGGTTTTTGGGGGTGGTCTTGGTGAAGAGGGAGCAGAGTAAACATAATGTTCTTCACGTGAATGTAGATTAATGATAACAAAAAAAATTTTTCATGTGCAATAACGGCACAGGAATGAATCATCAGAATAAAAGGTCAGGCTCTGAGTGCTGCAAACAAAAGACACAGGGTTAAAAGAACAGTTGAAAACTCAAGAAACCTACGTGCTTCCGTACAAGAGACTCACTTGAGATCCAAGGACACAGACAAACTACAAGCTGAAGGTGTGGGGACAAGTACCCTTCATGAGTGAAACTGAGAAACAAACAATGAAACAAATGGATTCTGTTTGAGCCCCCAGAGACAGTCAGCAGAAAATAGACCTAACTGGCCACCGTGAATTCTTTTGTTTGTTTTCAGCAAGGGGCCCAGCCATACATTTAGTGGTGCAGCAACGTCCTTCTCATTTTCTCTCACCTCAACAACTGAGTTGCTGTAATTATAAACATCTGGGCCTATGAAATCGGTGGATTTATGATCTTCACGAATGTGAAGTAGTAATCAACTAAAGAGGGAAGTTTGGACACTCAAATAAACATGTCACTCCACAATACACTCTTAGCTCCCAACTGCTACTGTCTAGAAATTGTTGTTCCTTTTTATTTGACAATCCATCCTATCCGCAGTGATCATGCAGATGTACTTCAAACATGGTGGTGAGCAAAGAAACAAGATGACTTTTCTGTCGACAACAGGCACAGAGGAAGTATACTTGTGGTCTTCAGGGAGCACTTAGACAATGAATGTGGCTAAATACAGACAGCATGTGAGAAGCAGATGAAAGAGGACAGAGGATAGAGACATGGGTTCAAGTCCCTGCACAGCCATTTCCTGGTTTTGTAGGTACACTCAGAAGACACAACCTGCAAGTGTCTCGGTGAACCCAGTGCTCTCTCTACAGCCTAGTTACCTTGCAGGATTTGTGGAAGCATAATGCAGGAAAGTGACATAGGCTATGTGGTTAACTGATCTGCACACAAGGACAGATGAGCAGACAAAAAGATGATTGATTGATTGATTGATAGATAGACAGATAGATAGATATAGGTTCATATCGATTAACACAAAGCTACTGCTCATAGCAATGGGAGCAATGGTTGAAGCACATAGCGAAACTACAAACGAAAAAGAAGAATGAAATACAGTTTAAAAAGTGCAGTAAGCAGCCATAAGAAGAAAACAAATCCTATCATTGGCAATAACGTGGATGGAGCTAGAGGGTATTATGCTCAGTCAAATAGGCCATTCGGAGAAATACATGTACCAAATGATTTAACTCATGTGTGGAGTACGATAACAAAGAAAAACTGAAGGAAGAAACAGCAGCAGACACACAGTACCCGAGAGTGGTCTAACAGTTACCAAAGAGAAAGTGACTGGGTAGGGTTTGAGGGAATGGAGTAATAAGGGTGGGGAAAAAGAATGGGGGCATTAGGATTAGCATGAATACTGTGTAGGGTATAGGGTCATGGGGAGGGCTATACAACACAGAGAAGACAAGTAGTGATTCTAGAGCATCTTACGACACGCTGACGGACAAAGACTGAAACTGGGATTTGGCGAGGACTTGGTGAAGGGGTTAGACTAGTTAACATATTGTTCTGCATGTGATTGTATATTAATGAGAACAAAAAAAATTTCAAAGTGCTGTAAGAGCATAGCTCTCAAATATCAGAATAAAAGTACAGGCTTTGACTGCTCCAATCAAAAGACACAGGGTTAGAAGTACTGATGAAAACTCAAGATCACCTATGTGCTCCCTTACTGGAGACTCACTGGAGATCCAAGGACACAGACAAACTACAAGCTGAAGCGGCGCGGAGAGTTACCCTATACAAGTGAATCTGAGAAACAGAGAAACAAATAGATTCTGTTTGAGTCCCCAGAGACAGTCACAAGAAAATAGTCCTTTCTAGCCACCGTGAAATCTTTTTGTTTGGTTTCAGCAGTGCCCAGTTATAGATTTAGTAGTACTGCAATGTCCTTCTCATTTTTTCTCACATCAACAGATGAATTGCTGTAATAATATTTGTCTTAGCTTTTGAAATCACTGTGTTTTATGATGTTCATGACGGTAAAGAAGTAAAAACCACATAAAGAGGGAAGTTTGGGCACTCAACCAAACACGTCTCTCCACAACAAACATTTTGTTACCAAATGCTCCTGTCTTGAAATAGGTGTTCCTTTTTATTTGTCCCTCCTCCTATCTATGGTGAACACGAAAATGTCCCTCAAACATGGTGGTGAGTAATGCACCAAATATACTTTTCTGTCTACAACAGGCAGAGAGGAAGTATACTTGGGGTCTTCAGAGAGCACTTAGTCAATGAATGTGGCTAAATACAGTTAGCAAACGAGATGGAGCTATAAGAGGACAGAGGACAGAGATACGGGTTCAAGTCCCTGCACCACCATTTACTGGTTTTGTAAGAACACGCGGATGACTCGATCTGCAACTGTTTCAGTGAGCCCAGTGCTCTCCCTGCGGCCTAGTGACCTTGCAATGTTTTTGGAAGCATAATGTAGGGAAGTGACATAGGTGATGTTTTAAATGTTCTGTACATAAGGATAGATGGGCAGACAGAAAGATGATTGATTCATAGATAAACAGATAGATAGATGACAGATGAGAGATAGATAGATGATAAACATGATAGATGATAGGAAGCTAGATATATGGATAGATATATAGAGAGAAGGATAGAGAGATAGAAGGATATATAGAAAGATAGATATACAGACAGACAGAGCAATAAATAGATACAGATACACATCGATTGACACAAAGCTGTTCATCATAACCAGGAGATGAATGGTTAAAGCACATAGCTAATCTACAAACAAAAAGGAAAAATGAAATCCAGTTTATAAAGTGCAGTAAGCAGCCATAAGAAGAAAACAAATCCTAATATTTTCAATGACGTGGATGGAGCTAGACGGTATTATGTTCAGAGAAATAGGTCAGGCGTAGAAAGACAAGTATCAAATAATTTCACTCATGTGTGGAGTATGACAAAAAAGAAAAACTGAAGGAAAAAAACAGCAGAATACTCACAGAACCCGAGAGTTGAGTGAAAGTTGAAAAAGGGAAAAGGACTGAGCAGGGAGGTTCTGAAGGGAGGGTTAAGTTTAGGGAGAAAGAATGGGGAAATTAGGATTAGCATGTATATTGCATGGGGTCGGGACGGCATGGGGAGTGCTGTACAACACAGAGAAGTCTATTAGAGATTATATAGCATCTTACTACTCGCTGATGGACAGTGACTGAAGAGGATTTTCGGGGAACTTGGTGAAGGGGGAGCATAGTAAACAAAATGTTCGTCACGTAATGGTAGACTAATGATAACAAAAAAAATTTTTTACGTGCAAAAAGGGCACAGCACTGAATCATCAGAATAAAAGATCAGGCACTGAGTGCTGCAAACAAAAGACACAGGGTTAAACGAACGGATGAAAACTCAAGAAACCTATGTGCTTCCTTACAGGTGGCTCACTTGAGATCCAAGGACACAGACAAACTGCAAGCTGAAGGTGTGGGGACAAGTACCCTACACGAGTGAAACTGAAAAACAAACAATGAAACAAATGGATTCTGTTTGAGCCCCCAGAGACATTCAGTAGAAAATAGCCCTATCTGGCCACCGTGAATTCTTTTTGTTTGTTTTCAGCAGTTCCCAGCCACAGATTTAGTGGTGCAGCAACGTCCTTCTCGTTTTCTCTCACCTCAACAACTGAGTTGCTGTAATAATAAGCATCTGGGCCTTTGAAATCGGTGGGTATTATGATCTTCACGAATGTGAAGTAATAACCACCTAAAGAGGGAAGTTTGGACACTCAAATAAACATGTCACTCCACAATACACTCTTAGCTCCCAACTGCTCCTGTCTAGAAATTGGTGTTCCTTTTTATTTGACCATCCGTCCTGTCAGCAGTGATCACGCCGATGTCCTTCAAACATGGTGGTGTGGAAAGCAACAAGGTTACTTTTCTGTCGACCACAGGCCCAGAGGAAGGATACTTGTGGTCTTCAGGGAGCACTTAGCCAATGAATGTGGCTAAATACAGACAGCAAATGAGAAGGAGATGAAAGAGGACAGTGGGTAGAGACACGGTTGCAAGTCCCTGCACAACCATTTCCTGCTTTTCTAGGTACACATGGCCGACTCGATCTGCAAGTGTCTCAGTGAACCCTGTGCTCTCCCTAAATATTAGTTACATTGCAGGATTTTTGGAAGCATAATGGAGGAAAGTGACATAGGCTATGTCGTTAACTGTTCTGTACACAAGGACAGATGGGCAGACATAAAGCTGATAGATTGATTGATTTTTTGATAGATAGATAGATCCACAGACAGATAGATAGATAAAGGTACATATTGATTAACACAAAGATATTGCTCATAACCTTGAGAGCAATGTTTGAAGCACATAGCGAAAATACAAAGAAAAAAGAATAATAAAATGCAGTTTAAAAAGTGCAGTAAGCAGCCATAAGAAGAAAACAAATCCTATCATTGGCAATAACGTGGATGGAGACAGAGGGTATTATGCCCAGTCAAATAGGCCAGTCGGATATATACATGTACCAAATGATTTCACTCATTTGTGGAGTATGATAACAAAGAAAAACTGATGGTAAAAACAGCAGCAGACACACAGTACCCGAGAGTGAAGTAACAGTTACCAAAGAGAAAGGGACTGGGTAGGAATTGTGGGAAGGGAGTAATAAGGACGGGGAAAAGGAATGGGGGCATTAGGATTAGCATGAATAATGTGTAGGGTGTACGGGCAAGGGGAGGTCTATACAACACAGAGGAGGCAAGTAGTGATTCTACAGCATCTTACTAAACACTGACGGACAGCGACTGTAACTGGTATTTGGTGAGGACTTGGTGAAGGGGGTTGACTAGTAAACATAATGTTCTGCATGTGATTGTATATTAATGAGAAAAATAAAAATTGTCAAAGTGCAGTAAGAGCATAGCTGTCAAATATCAGAATAAAGGTACAGGCTTTCAGTGCTCCAATCAAATGACACAGGGTTAGAAGAACTGATGAAAACTCAAGATCACCTAAGTGCTCCCTTACTTTAGACTCACTTGAGATCCAAGGACACAGACAAACTACAAGATGAAGGGGCAGGGACAGGTACCCTATACAAGTGTATCTGAGAAACAAAGAAACAAATGGATTCTGTTTGAGACCCCAGAGACAGTCACTAGAAAATAGTCCTACCTAGCCACCATGAATTCTTTTCGTTTGGTTTCAGCAGTGCCCAGGTATAGATTTAGTGGTACTGCAATGTTCTTCTCATTTTTTTCTCACAACAACAAATGAATTGCTGTAATAATATGTGTCTGGGCTTTTGAAATCACTGAGTTTTATGAGGTTCACGATTGTAAAGAAGTAATAACCACATAAAGAAGGAAGTTTGGACACTCAACCAAACACGTCTCTCGACAACACACACTTTGCTCCCAAATGCTCCTTTATAGAAATAGGTGTTCCTTTTTTTTTGTCCCTCCTCCAATCAGCGGTGAACACGCCAATGTCCCTCAAACATTTTGGTGAGTAAAGCACCAAGTATACGTTTCTGTCTACAACAGGCCCAGAGGAAGTATACTTGTTGTCTTCAGTGAGGACTTAGTCAATGAATGTGGCTAAATACAGTTAGCAAGCGAGAAGGAGGTTTAAGAGGACAGAGGACAGAGATACGTGTTCAAGTCTCTGCACCACCATTTACTGGTTAAGTAAGCACACGCGGCTGACTAGATCTATAATTGTCTCAGTGAGCCCAGTGCTCTCCCTACGGCCTATTGACCTTGTAATGTTTTTGGAAGCATAATGTATGGAAGTGACATAGGTGATGCTGTTAACTGTTCTCTACATAAGTATAGTTGGGCATACAGAAAGATGACTGATTCATAGATAGACAGATAGATAGATGACAGATGAGAGATAGACGATACACATAATAGATAGAAGACAGGAAGCTAGAAAGATGGATAGATAAATAGAGAGAAGAATAGAGTCATAGATAGAAAAATATAAAGAAAGATTAATAGATATAGAGAGACACAGAGTGATAGATAGATAGAGATACATATCGAATGACACAAAGCTGTTGCTCATAACCAGGAGATGAATGGTGAAATCACATAGCAAAACTACAAACAAATAGGAAGTATGAAATCCAGTTTACAAACTGCAGTAAGCAGCCATAAGAAGAAAACAAATCCTACCATTTGCAATGACGTGGATGGAGCTAGACGGTAGTATGTTCAGAGAAATAGGTCAGGCGGAGAAAGACAAGTATCAAATGATTTCACTCATGTGCGGAGTATAACAACAAAGAAAAACTGAAGGAAATAAACAGCAGCAGACTCACAGAACCGAAAGTTGACTAAAAGTTGTCAAAGGGAAAATACTGGGCAGGGTGGTTCTCAAGGGAGGGATAAGTGTGGGGAGAAAGAATGGGGGCATTAGGATTAGCATGTATAATGCGTGGGGTTGGGTGTGCATGGGGAGTACTGTACAACACAGAGAAGACTAGTAGAGATCATATAGCATCTTACTACTCACTGATGGACAGCGACTGTAACGGGGTCTGTGGGAGGGACATGGTGAAGGGTTCTACAGCATCCAAATGCGCTGATCGACAGTGACTGAAGAGGTTTTTCGGGTGGACTTGGTGAAGGGGGGAGCACAGTAAACAAAATGTTCTTCACGTGATTGTAGATTAATGATAAAAAAACACTTTAAGTGCAATAAGTGCACTGCTCTGAATCATCAGAATAAAAGGTCAGGAAGAGAGTGCTGCAAACAAAAGACACAGGGTTAAAAGAACGGATGAAAACTCAAGACACCTACGTGCTTCCTTACAGGAGACTCACTTGAGATCCAAGGACACAGACAAACTGCAAGCTGAAGGTGTGGGGACAAGTACTCTACACGAGTGAAACTGAAAAACAAACAATGAAACAAATGTATTCAGTCTGAGCCCCCAGAGACATTCAGTAGAAAATAGCCCTATCTGGCCACCGTGGATTCCTTTTGTTTGTTTTCAGCAGTTCCCAGCCATAGATTTAGTGGTGCAGAAACGTCCTTCTTGTTTTCTCTCACCTCAACAACTGAGTTGCTGAAATAATAAGCATCTGGGCCTTTGAAATCGGTTGCTTTATGATCTTCACGAAAGTGTCGTAATAACCACCTAAAGAGGGAAGTTTGGACACTGAAATAAACATGTCAGTCCACAATACATTCTTAGCTCCCAACTGCTCCTGTCTAGAAATTGGTGTTCATTTTTATTTGACCCTCCGTCCTATCCGCAGTGATCATGCCGATGTTCTTCAAACATGGTGGTGATCAAAGCAACAAGTTTACTTTTCTGTTGAAAACAGGCCCGGAGGAAGGATACTTGTGGTTTTCAGGGGGAACTTAGACAATGAATGTGGCTAAATACAGAGAGCAATTTAGAACTAGATGAAAGAGGACAGGGGATAGAGACACGGGTATATCTCCCTGCACAAAAATTTACTGGTTTTATAGTAAACGCGGCCGACACGACCTGAAAGTGTCTCGGTGAACCCAGTGCTCTCCCTACAGCCTAGTTACCTTGCAGGATTTTTGGAAGCATAATATAGGAAAGTGACATTGGATATGTGGTTAACTGCTCTTTACACAAGGAAAGATGGGCAGACAAATGATGATTAATTGATTGGTTGATTGATATATAGATAGTTAGATAGACAGACAGATAGATATAGGTACATATCGTTTAACACAAAGCGATTGCTCATAACCATGAGAGCAATGGTTGAAGCACATAGCGAAACTAAAAAGAAAAAAGAAGAATAAAATCCAGTTTAAAAAGTGCGGTAAGCAGCCATAAGAAGAAAACAAATCCTATCATTGGCAATAACATGGATGGAGCTAGAGGGTATTATGCTCAGTCAAATAGGCCAGTCGGAGAAAACATGTACCAAATGATTTCACTCATGTGTGGAGTACGACAACAAAGAAAAACTGAAGGAAAAAACAGCAGCAGACACACAGAACCCGAGAGTGGACTAACAGTTACCAAAGAGCAAGGGACTGGGTAGGGTTTGTGGGAAGAGAGTGATAGTGGCGGAAAAAAGAATGGGGGCATTAGGATTAGGAAGAATAATGTGTAGGGTGTAGGGTCATGGGGAGGGCTTTACAACACGGAGAAGACAAGTAGTGATTCCACAGCATTTTAAAGCATGCTGATGGATATCGACTGTAATTGGGATTTAGCGAGGACTTGGTGAAGAGGGTAGCCTAGTAAACATAATGTTCTGCATGTGATTGTATATTAATGAAAACAAAAAAACTTCAAAGTGCAGTAACAGCATAGCTCACAAATTACAGAATAAAAGTACAGGCTTTGACTGCTCCAATCAAAAGACACAGGGTTAGAAGTACTGATGAAAACTCAAGTTCACCTATGTGCTCCCTTACTGGAGACTCATTTGAGATCCAAGGACACAGACAAACTACAAGCTGAAGGGGCGCGGACATTTACCGTATACAAGTGAATCTGAGAAACAAAGAAACAAATGGATTCTGTTTGAGTCCCCAGAGACAGTCACTAGAAAATAGTCCTACCTAGACACCGTGAATTCTTTTTGTTTGGTTTCAGCTGTGCCCAGGTATAGATTTAGTGGTACTGCAATGTCCTTCTCATTTATTCTCACATCAACAAATGAATTGCTGTAATAATATGCATGTGGACTTTTGAAATCACTGGGTTTTATGATGTTCACGATTGTAAAGAAGTAATAACCACATAAAGATGGAAGTTTGAACACTGAATCAAACACGTCTCTCCACAACAAACAATTGGCTCCCAAATGCTCCTGTCTAGGAATAGGTGTTCCTTTTTATTTGTCCCTCCTCCTATCAGTGGTGAACACGCCTATGTCCCTAAAACATGGTGGTGAGTAAACCACCAAGTATACTTTTATGTCTACAACAGGCAGAGAGGAAGTATACTTGGGGTCTTCAGAGAGCACTTAGGCAATGAATGTAGCTAAATACTGTTAGCAAGCGAGAAGGAGGTATAAGAGGACAGAGGACAGAGATACGGTTTCACGTCCCTGCACCACCATTTACTAGTTTTGTAAGCCCACGCGGCTGACTCGATCAGCAACTGGCTCAGTGAGCCCACTGCTCTCCCTGCGGCCTAGTGACCTTGCAATATTTTTGGAAGCATAATGTAGGGTAGAGTCATAGGTGATGTTTTTAACTGTTCTGTACATAATCATAGATTGGCAGACAGAAAGATGATTTATTCATAGATAGACAGATAGATAGATGACATATGAGAGATAGATAGATGATACACATGATAGATGATAGGAAGCTAGATAGATGGATAGATATATAGAGAGAAGGACAGAGAGATAGAAGGATATATAGAAGGATAGATAGATATACAGAGAGACAGAGCAATAAATAGATACAGATACATATCGATTGACACAAAGCTGTTGCTCATAACCAGGAGATGAATGGTGAGAGCACATAGCTAAACTTCAAACAAAAAGGAAGATGAAACTCTGTTTACAAAGTGCAGTAAGCAGCCATAAGAAGAAAACAAATCCTACCATTTGCAATAACGTGGATGGAGCTAGACGGTAGTATGTTCAGAGAAATATTTCAGGCGGCGAAAGACAAGTATCAAATGATTTCACTCATGTGTGGAGTATAACAACAAAGAAAAACTGAAGGAAAAAAACAGCAGCAGACTCACAGAACCGGAGAGTTGACTAAAAGTTGCCAAAGGGAAAAGAACTGGGCAGGGTGGTTCTGAAGTGAAGGGATAAGTGCAGGGGAAAGAATGGGGGCATTAGGATTAGCATGTATATTGCGTGGGTTTGGGAAGGCATTTGGAGTGCTGTACAACACAGAGAAGACTATTAGAGATTATTTAGCATCTTACTACTCTCTGAAGGACAGCGACTGAAGAGGAATTTCGGGGGCACTTGGTGAAGGGGGAGCATAGTAAACATAAGGTTCTTCATGTAATTGTAGACTATGATAACAAAAAAATTTTTTTAAGTGCAATAAGTTCACAGCACTGAATCATCAGAATAAAAGGTCAGGTTCTCAGAGCTGCAAACAAGAGACACAGGGTTAAAAGAACGGATGAAAACTAAAAAATCCTACGTGCTTCCTTACAGGAGACTCACTTGATGTCAAAGGACACAGACAAACTACAAGCTGAAGGCGTGGGGACAAGTACCCTACACGAGTGAAACTGAAATCAAACAATCCAATAAATGGATTGTGTTTGAGCCCCAAGAGACAGTCTGTAGAAAATGGCCCTATCTGGCCACAGTGAATTCTTTTTGTTTGTTTTCCGCAGTGCCGAGCAATAGATTTAGTGGTGCAGCAATGTCCTTCTCATTTTCTCTCACTTCAGCAACTGAGTTGCTGTAATAATAAGCATCTGTACCTTTGAAATAGGTGGGTTTTATGATCTTCACGAATGTGAAGTAATAACCACCTAAAGGGGGATGTTTGGACACTCAAATAAACATGTCACTCCACAATACACTCTTAGCTCCCAACTGCTCCTCTCTAGAAATTGTTGTTCCTTTTTATTTGACCATCCGTCCCATCAGCAGTGATCACGCCGATGTCCTTCAAACATGGTGGTGAGGAAAGCAACAAGTTTACTTTTCTGTCGACAACAGGCCCAGAGGAAGGATACTTGTGGTCTTCAGGGAGCACCTAGTCAATGAATGTGGCTAAATACAGACAGCAAGTGAGAAGGAGATGAAAGAGGACTGTGGGTTGAGACCCGGTTTCAAGTCCCTGCACAACCAAGTTCCTGCTTTTGTAGGTACAAGCGGCCGATTCGATCTGCAAGTGTCTCGGTGAACCCAGTGCTCTCCCTAAATATTAGTTACATTGCAGGATTTTTGGTATCATAATGTAGGAGAGTGACATAGGCTATGTGTTTAACTGTTCTGTACACAAGGACAGATGGGCAGACAAAAAGATAATAGATTGATTGATTGATAAATAGATAGACAGACAGATAGATAGATGTAGGTACATAACGAGTAAC
This sequence comes from Manis pentadactyla, assembly GCF_030020395.1. NCBI lineage: Eukaryota > Metazoa > Chordata > Mammalia > Pholidota > Manidae > Manis > Manis pentadactyla. Next base: position 464,417 of record NW_026644629.1, read on the forward strand.
ACAAAGCTACTGCTCAAAACCAGGAGAGCAATGGTGAAAGCACATAGTGATACTACAAACAAAAATAAGAATGAACTCCAGTTTAAAAAGTGCAGTAATCAGCCATAAGAAGAAAACAAATCCTATCATTTGCAAAAACGTGGATGGAGCTAGCGGGTATTATGCTCAGCCAAGTAGGCCAGGCGGAGAAATACATGTTCCTAATGATTTCACTCATGTGTGGAGTATGATAAGAAAGAAAAAATGAAGGTAAGGACAGAAGCAGACTCACAGAACCCGAGAGTGGACTAACAGTTACCAAAGAGAAAAGGACTGGGTAGCGTTTGTGGGAAGGGAGTAATAAGGTTGGGGAAAAAGAATGGGGGCATTAGGATTATCATGCATAATATGTACGGTGGGCGGTCATTGGTAGGGCTGTACAACATAGAGAAGACATGTAGTGATTCTACAGCATCTTATTATATGCTGATGGACAGCGACTGTAACTGGGATTTGGGGGGAACTTTGTGAAGGGGGTAGACTGGAAACATAATGTTCTGCATGTGATTTTATATTAATGAGAACAAAAAAATTTCAAAGTGCAGTAAGAGCACAGCTCTCAAATATCAGAATGAAAGTACAGGCTTTGAGTTCACCAATCAAAAGACACAGGTTTAGAAGTACTGATGAAAACTCAAGACCACCTACGTGTTCCCTTACTGGAGACTCACTTGAGATAAAAGGAAACAGACAAACTACAAGCTGAAGGGGCAGGGACAGGTACACTATACATGTGAAACTGAGAAACAAACAAACAAACGGATTCTGTTTGGGTCCCCACAGAGAGTCAGTAAAAAATAGCCTTATCTATTCACCGTGAATAATTTTGTTTGTTTTCAGCAGTGCTCAGGCATAGATTAGGTGGTGCAGCAACTTCCTTCTCATTTCCTCTCACCTCAGCAAATGAATTGCTGTAATAATATGCGTCTGGGCTTTTAAAATCATTGCGTTTTATGATGTTCAGGAATGTAATGAGGTAATTACCACATAAAGAGGGAAGATTGGACCCTCAAATAAACACTTCACTCCACAACACACTCTTTGTTCCCAACTGCTCCTGTCCAGAAATAGGTGTTCCTTTATATTTCTCCCTCCACCTATCAGTAGTGATCAAGCCGATGTCCCTCAAACATGGCTGTGTGCAAAGTACCAAGTACACTCTTCTGTCGACAACAGGCCCAGAGGAAGGATACTTGTGGTCTTCAGGGATCACTTTCTCACTGAATGTGGCTAAATAAAGTCACCAAGCGAGCAGGAAGTATAAGAGGACAGAGGACAGAGATACGGTTTCAAGTCCTTTCACCTCCATTTACTTGTTTTGTAAGCACACGTGGATGACTCTACCTCAAAGTGTATCGGTGAACACAGTGCACTCCTTATGGCTTAGTTACCTTGCAAGATTTCTGGAAGCATAATGTAGGGAAGAGACATAGGCTATGTTGTTAACTGTTCTGTACAGAAGGATTGTTGTGCTGACAAAAAGATGATTGATTCACAGATAGATATTTAGACAGACGACAGATGACAGATAGACAGATAGGTACATAAATTGACAGATGATAGACATCATAGATAGATGATAGGAAGGTAGACAGATACATAGATACATACATACATAGATACATAGATGGACAGACAGACCGTTAGATAGATAGATACAGATACATATCGTTTGACACAAAGATATTTTTCATAACCAGGAGTTGAATGGTGAATAACATAGCTAAACTACAAACAAAAAGGAAGAATGAAATCCAGTTTAAAGAGTGCAGTAAGCAGCCTTAAGGAGAAAACAAATACAACCGTTTGCAATGACGTGGATGGAGCTAGACGGTAGTATGTTCAGAGAAATAGGCCAGGCGGAGAAAGACACGTACCAAGTGATTTCACTCATGTGTATAGTATAACAACAAAGAAAAACTTAAGGAAAAAAACAGCAGCAGACTCACAGATTCCGAGAGTTGTCTAAAAGTTGCCAAAGGGAAAATACAGGGCAGGGTGGTTCTCAAGGGAGGGATAAGTGTGGGGAGAAAGAATGGGGGCATTAGGATTAGCATGTATAATGCGTGGGTTTGGGTGTGCTTTTGGAGTACTGTACAACACAGAGAACTCTAGTAGAGATCATATAGCATCTTACTACTCACTGATGGACAGCGACTGTAACGGGGTCTGTTTGGGGTGACATGGTGAAGGGTTCTACAGCATCCAACTGCTCTGATCGACAGTGACTGAAGAGGTTTTTCTGGGGGACTTGGTGAAGGGGGGAGCACAGTAAACATAATGTTCTTCACGTGATTGTAGATTAATGATAAAAAAATACTTTAAGTGTAATAAGTGCACTGCTCTGAATCATCAGAATAAAAGGTCAGGCACTGAGTGCTGCAAACAAAACACACAGTGTTAAAAGAACGGATGAAAACTCAAGACACCTACGTGCTTCCTTACAGGAGACTCACTTGAGATCCAAGGACACAGACAAACTGCAAGCTGAAGGTGTGGGTTCAAGTACCCTACACGAGTGAAACTGAAAAATAAAAAATGAAACAAATGGATTCTGTGTGAGTCCCCAGAGACATTCAGTAGAAAATAGCCCTATCTGGCCACCATGAATTCTTTTTGTTTGTTTTCAGCAGTTCCCAGCCATAGATTTAGTGGTGCAGCAACGTCCTTCCTGTTTTCTCTCACCTCAACAACTGAGTTGCTGTATTAATAAGCATCAGGGCCTTTGAAATCGGTGGGTTTTATGATCTTCACGAATGTGAAGTAATAACCACCTAAAGAGGGATGTTTGGACACTCAAATAAAAATGTCACTCCACAATACTCTCTTAGATCCCAACTGCTCCTGTCTAGAAATCGGGGTTCCTTTTCATTTGACCCTCCGTCCTATCCGCAGTGATCATGCCGATGTCCTTCAAACATGGTGGTGATCAAAGCAACAAGTTTACTTTTCTGTTGACAACAGGCCCGGAGGAAGGATACTTTTGGTTTTCAGGAAGAACTTTGTCAATGAATGTGGCTAAATACAGAGAGAAATTTAGAAGGAGATGAAAGAGGACTGAGGATAGAGACAAGGGTATATCTCCCTGCACAACTATTTACTGGTTTTGTAGTACACGCGGCCGACACGACCAGAAAGTGTCTCGGTGAACCCAGTGCTCTCCCTACAGCCTAGTTACCTTGCAGGATTTCTGGAAGCATAATGTAGGAAAGTGACATAGGCTATGTCGTTAACTATTCTGTTCACAAGGACAGATGGGCAGAGAAATGATGATTAATTGATTGGTTGATTGATAGATAAATAGACAGACAGACAGATAGATATAGGTACATATCGTTTAACACAAAGCTATTGCTCATAACCATGAGAGCAATGCTTGAAGCACATAGCGAAACTAAAAAGAAAAAAGAAGAATAAAATCCAGTTTAAAAAGTGCGGTAAGCAGCCATAAGAAGAAAACAAATCCTAACATTGGCAATAACGTGGATGGAGCTAGAGGGTATTATGCTCAGTCAAATAGCCTAGTAGAAGAAATACATGTACCAAATGATTTCACTCATGTGTGGAGTACGACAACAAAGAAAAACTGAAGGAAAAAACAGCAGCAGAAACACAGAACCCGAGAGTGGACTAACAGTTTCGAAAGAGCAAGGGACTGGGTAGGGTTTGTGGGAAGGGAGTGATTATGTCGGGAAAAAGAATGGGGGCATTAGGATTAGCAAGAATAATGTGTATGGTGTAGGGTCATGGAGAACGCTTTACAACACGGAGAAGACAAGTAGTGATTCTACAGCATCTTAATGCATGCTGATGGATATCGACTGTAACTGGGATTTGGGGAGGACTTGGTGAAGGGGGTAGACTAGTAAACATAATGTTCTGCATGTGATTGTATATTAATGAGAACAAAAAAAAATTTCAAAGTGCAGTAACAGCATAGCTCTCAAATTACAGAATATAAGTAGAGGCTTTGACTGCTCCAATCAAAAGACACACAGTTAGAAGAACTGATGAAAACTCAAGACCACCTGCATGCTCCCTTACTGGAGACTTACTTGAGATCCAAGGACACAGACAAACTACAAGCTGAAGGTGCTCGGACAGGTACCCTATACAAGAGAATCTGAGAAACAAAGAAACAAATGGATTCTGTTTGAGTCCCCAGAGCCAGTCACTAGAATATAGTCCTACCTAGCCACTGTGAATTCCTTTTGTTTAGTTTCAGCAGTGCCCAGGTATAGATTTAGTGGTACTGCAATGTCCTTCTCATTTATTCTGACACCAACAAATGAATTGCTGTAATAATATGCATCTGGACTTTTGAAATCACTGGGTTTTATGATGTTCACGATTGTAAAGATGTAATAACCACATAAAGAGGGAAGGTTGAACACTGAACCAAACACGTCTCTCCACAACAAACAATTTGCTCCCAAATGCTCCTTTCTAGAAATAGGTGTTCCTTTTTATTTGTCCCTCCTCCTATCAGTGGTGAACACGCCTATGTCCCTAAAACATGGTGGTGAGTAAAGCACCAAGTATAGTTTTATGTCTACAACAGGCAGAGAAGAAGTATACATGGGGTCTTCAGAGAGCACTTAGGCAATGAATGTAGCTAAATACTGTTATCAAGAGAGAAGGAGGTATAAGAGGACAGAGGACAGAGATACAGTTTCAAGTCCCTTCACCACCATTTACTGGTTTTGTAAGCACACGCGGCTGACTCGATCTGTAAGTGTCTCAGTAAGCCCAGGGCTCTCCCTGCGGCCTAGGGACCTTGCAATGTTTTTGGAAGCATAATGTAGGGAATTGACATAGGTGATGCTGTTAACTGTTCTATACATAAGGATAGATGGGCAGACAGAAAGATGATTTATTCATAGATAGACAGATAGATAAATGACAGATGAGAGATAGATAGATGATACACATGATAGATGATAGGAAGCTAGATAGATGGATAGATATATAGAGAGAAGGACAGAGAGATAGAAGGATATATAGAAAGATAGATAGATATACAGACAGACAGAGCAATCAATAGATACAGATACATATCGATTGACACAAAGCTGTTGCTCATAACCAGGAGATGAATGGTGAGAGCACATAGCTAAACTACAAACAAAAAGGAAGAATGAAACCCTGTTTACAAAGTGCAGGAAGCCGCCATAAGAAGAAAACAAATCCTACCATTTGCAATGACGTGGATGGAGCTAGGCTGTAGTATGTTCAGAGAAATAGGTCAGGCGGCGAAAGACAAGTATCAAATGATTTCACTCATGTGCGGACTATAACAACAAAGAAAAACTGAAGGAAAAAAGCAGCAGCAAACTCACAGAACCTGAGAGTTGACTGAAAGTTTCCAAAGGGAAAAGGACTGGGCAGGGAGGTACTGAAGGAAGGGATAAAATTGGTGAGAAAGAATGGGGGCATTAGGATTAGCATGTATATTGTGTGGGGTCGGGAAGGCATGGGGAGTGCTGTACAAATCAGAGAAGACTATTAGAGATTATACAGCATCTTCCTACTCACTGAAGGACAGCGACTGAGGAGGATTTTCGGGGGGACTTGGTGAAGCGGAAGCAAAGTAACATAAGGTTCTTCACGTAATTGTAGACTAATGATAACAAAAAAAATTTTTTTAATGCAATAAGGGCACAGCACTGAATCATCAGAATAAAAGGTCAAGCTCTGAGAACTGCAAACGAAAGACACAGATTTAAAAGAAAGGATGAAAACTCAAAAAACCTACGTGCTTCCTTACAGGAGACTCACTTGAGGTCCAAGGACACAGACAAACTACAAGCTGAAGGTGTGGGGACAAGTACCCTACACGAGTGAAACTGAAAAACAAACAATCCAATAAATGGATTGTGTTTGAGCCCCCAGAGACAGTCAGTAGAAAATAGCCCTATCTGGCCACATTGAATTCTTTTTGTTTGTTTTCAGCAGGGCCCATCCATAGATTTAGTGGTGCAGCAACGTCCTTCCAATTTTCTCTCACTTCAGCAACAGAGTTGCTGTAATAATAAGCATCTGGGCTTTTGAAATAGGTGGGTTTTATGATCTTCACGAATGTGAAGTGATAACCACCTAAAAAGGGAAGTTTGGACACTCAAATAAACACGTCACTCCACAATACACTGTTAGCTCCCAAATGCTCCTGTCTAGAAATTGGTGTTCCTTTTTATTTGACCCTCCGTCCTATCGGCGGTGATCACGCTGATGTCCTTCAAACATGGTGGTGAGCGAAGCCACAAGTTGAACATTTATGTCGACAACAGGCCCAGAGTAATGATACTTGAGATCTTCCGGGTGCACTTAGTCAATGAATATGGCTAAATACAGACAGCAAGTTAGAAGGAGATGAAAGAGGACAGTGGATAGAGACATGGGTTCAAGTCCCAGCACAACCATTTCCTGGTTTTGTAGGTACACGCAGCCGACTCGAACTGCAAGTGTCTCGTTGAACCCAGTGCTCCCTCTGCAGCCTAGATACTTTGAAGGATGTTTGGGAGCATAGTGTAGGAAAGTGATATAGGGTATATGGTTAACTGTTCTGTACACAAGGACAGATGGACAGACAAAAGGATGATTGATTGAGTGATTGATAAATAGATAGACAGACAGATAGATAGATATAGGTACATATCGATTACCACAAAGCCGCTGCTCATAATAGGGAGAGCAATGGTGAAAGCACATAGCAAAATTACAAACAAAAAAGAAGAATGAAACCCAGTTTAAAAAGTGCAGTAAGCAGCCATAAGAAGAAAACAAATCCTATCATTTGCAATAACGTGGATGGAGCTAGAGGGTATTTTGCTCAGTCAAATAGGCCAGGCGGAGAAATACATGTACCAAATGATTTCACTCATGTGTGGAGTATGATAACCAATAAAAATAGAAGGAAAATACAGCAGCAGACTCACAGAACCCGAGAGTGGACTAACAGTTACCAAAGAGAAAGGGACTGTGTAAGGTTTGTGGGAAGGGAGTAATAAGTGCGGGGAAAAAGAATGGGGGCATTAGGATTAGAATGTATAATGTGTAGTGTGGGGTGTCATGGGTAGGGCTGTACAACACAGAGAAGACATGTAGTGATTCTACAGCATATTAGTACATGCTGACGGAGAGCGGCTGTAACTTTGATTTGGGGTGACTTGGTGAAGAGGGTAGACAGAATAACATAATTTTCTGCATGTGATTGTATATTAATGAGAACAAAAAGAATTTCAAAGTGCAGTAAGAGCACAGCTCTCAAATATCAGAATAAAAGTACAGCCTTTGAGTGCTCCAATCAAAAGACACAGGGTTAGAAGAACTGTTGAAAACTCAAGACCACCTACGTGCTCCCTTACTGGAGACTCACTTGAGATCCAAGGACACAGACAAACTACAAGCTGAAGGGGCGGGCACAGGCACCCTACACAAGTGAAACTTAGAAACAAAGACAGAAATGGATTCTGTTTTGGACCCCAGAGAGAGTCAGTAGAAAATAGCCCTATCTAGCCACCGTGAATTCTTTTTGTTTGGTTTCAGCAGTGCTCAGGCACAGATTTAGTGGTGCAGAAACTTCCTTCACATTTCCTCTCACCTCAACAAATGAATTGCTGTAATAATATGCGTCTGGGCATTTATAATCATTGCTTTTTATGATGTTCACGAATGTAAAGAAGTAATAACCACATAAAGAGGGAAGTTTGGACACTCAATTAAACACTTCACTAGACAACACACTCTTTGTTCCCAACTGCTCCTGTCCAGAAATAGGTGTTAATTCATATTTGTCCCTTCACCTATCAGCAGTGATCACGCCAATGTCCCTCAAACATGGTGGTGTGCAAAGGGACAAGTACACTTTTCTGTCGACAACACGCCCAGGCGAAGGATACTTGTGGTCTTCAGGGAACACTTACTCACTGAATGTGGCTAAATAAAGTCAACAAGCGAGCAGGAAGTATAAGAGGACAGAGGACAAAGATACGGGTTCAAGTCCTTTCACCTCCATTTACTGGTTTTGTAAGCACACTCTGCTGACTCTACCTGAAAGCGTATCGGTGAACACAGTGCTCTCCTTATGGCTTAGTTACCTTCCAAGATTTCTGGAAGCATAATGTAGGGAAGAGACATAGGCTATGTTGTTAACTGTTCTGTACATAAGGATAGAATGGCAGAAAAAAGATGATTGTTTCATAGATAGATAGGAAGACAGATGACAGGTGAAAGAGGATAGATAGGTACATAGATTAATAGATGATAGACATCATAGATAGATGATAGGAAGATAGATAGATAGATACATAGATAGATACATAGATACATAGATATATACATACATAGATACATAGATAGACAGACAGACCTTTAGATAGATAGATACAGATACATGTCGATTGACACAAAGCTATTGTTCATAACCAGGAGTTGAATGGTGAATAACATAGCTAAATTACAAACAAAAAGGAAGAATGAAATCCAGTTTAAAAAGTGCAGAAAGCAGCCTTAAGAAGAAAACAAATACTACCATTAGAAATGACGTGGATGGAGCATGACTGTAGTATGTTCAGAAAAATAGGGCAGGCGGATAAAAGCAAGTACCAAGTGATTTCACTCATGTGTGGAGTATAACAACAAAGAAAAACTGAAGGAAAAAAACAGCAGCAGACTCACAGAACCCGAGAGTTGACTAAAAGTAACCAAAGGAAAAAGGACTGGGCAGGGTGAGTCTGAAGGGAGGTATATGTGTGGGGAGAAAGAATGGGGGCATTAAGTTTAACATGTATAATGCGCGGGGTCGGGTTTGCATGGGGAGTACTGTAAAACACAGAGAAGACTAGTAGAGATCATATAGCATCTTACTACTCACTGATGGACAGTGACTGTAACGGGGACTTTTGGGGGGGACATGGTGAAGGGGTCTACAGCATCCAACTACGCTGATCGACAGTGACTGAAGAGGTTTTTCTGGGGGACTTGGTGAAGGGGGGAGCATAGTAAACATAATGTTCTTCACGTGATTGTAGATTAATGATAAAAAATATTCTTTATGTGCAAAAAGTGCACAGCTCTGAATCATCAGAATAAAAGGTCAGGCACTGAGTGCTGCAAAAAAAAGACACAGGGATAAAAGAAGGGATGAAAACTCAAGACACCTACGTGCTTACTTACAGGAGACTCACTTGAGATCCAAGGACACAGACAAAGTACAAGCCGAAGGTGTGTGGACAAGTACCCTACACGAGTGAAACGGAAAATCAAACAATCAAGCAAATGGATTCTGTGTGAGTCCCCAGAGACTGTCAGCAGAAAATAGCCCTATCTGGCCACCGTGAATTCTTTTTGTTTGGTTTCAACAGTTCCCAGCCATAGATTTAGTGGTGCAGCAACATACTTCTCATTTTCTCTCACCTCAACAACTGAGTTGCTGTAATAATAAGCATCTGGGCCTTTGAAATCAGTCGATTTTATGATGTTCACGAATGTGAAAATCTAAAAACCACCTAAAGAGGGAAGTTTGGACACTCAAATAAACACGTCACTCCACAATACACTGTTAGCTCCCAAATGCTCCTGTCTAGAAATTGGTGTTCCTTTTTATTTGACCCTCCGTCCTATCCGCGGTGATCACGCTGATGTCCTTCAAACATGGTGGTGAGAGAAGCAACAAGTTGACTTTTCTGTCGACAACAGGCCCAGAGGAATGGTACTTGAGATCTTCCGGGAGCACGTAGTCAATGAATGTGGCTAAATACAGACAGCAAGTTAGAAGGAGATGAAAGAGGACAGTGGATAGAGACACGGGTTCAAGTCCCAGCACAACCATATCCTGGTTTTGTAGGTACACGCGGCCGACTCGAACTGCAAGTGTCTCGTTGAACCCAGTGCTCCCTCTGCAGCCTAGATACTTTGAAGGATGTTTGGGAGCATAGTGTAGTAAAGTGATATAGGGTATATGGTTAACTGTTCTGTACACATGGACAGATGGACAGACAAAAGGATGATTGATTGAGTGATTGATAAATAGATAGACAGACAGATAGATAGATATAGGTACATATCGATTACCACAAATCCGCTGCTCATAACAGGGAGAGCAATGGTGAAAGCACATAGCAAAACTACAAACAAAAAAGAAGAATGAAATCCAGTTTAAAAAGTGCAGTAAGCAGCCATAAGAAGAAAACAAATCCTATCATTTGCAATAACGCGGATGGAGCTAGAGGGTATTATGCTCAGTCAAATAGGCCAGGCGGAGAAATACATGTACCAAATGATTTCACTCATGTGTGGAGTATGATAACAAAGAAAAACTGAAGGAAAAGACAGCAGCAGACTCACAGAACCCGAGAGTGGACCTAGAGTTACCAAAGAGAAAGGGACTGGGTAGGGTTTGTTGGAAGGGAGTAATAAGTGCGGTGAAAAAGAATGGGGGCAGTAGGATTAGCATGTATAATGTGTAGGGTGGGGTGTCATGGGTAGGGCTGTACAACACAGAGAAGACATGTAGTGATTCTACAGCATCTTAGTACATGCTGACGGAGAGCGGCTGTAACTGGGATTTGGGGTGACTTGGTGAAGAGGGTAGACAGAATAACATAATTTTCTGCATGTGATTGTATATTAATGAGAACAAAAAGAATTTCAAAGTGCAGTAAGCGAACAGCTCTCAAATATCAGAATAAATGTACAGCCTTTGAGTGCTCCAATCAAAAGACACAGGGTTAGAAGAACTGATGAAAACTCAAGACCACCTACGTGCTCCCTTACAGGAGACTCACTTGAGATCCAAGGACACAGACAAACTACAAGCTGAAGGGGCGGGGACAGGTACCCTACACAAGTGAAACTGAGAAACAAAGAAAGAAATGGATTCTGTTTTGGACCCCAGAGAGGGTCAGTAGAAAATAGCCCTAACTAGCCACCGTGAATTCTTTTTGTTTGGTTTCAGCAGTGCTCAGGCATAGATTTAGTGGTGCAGCAACTTCCTTCTCATTTCCTCTCACCTCAACAAATGAATTGCTGTAATAATATGCGTCTGGGCATTTATAATCATTGCTTTTTATGATGTTCACGAATGTAAAGAAGTAATAACCACCTAAAGAGGGAAGTTTGGACACTCAAATAAACACTTCACTCCACAACACACTCTTTGTTCCCAACTGCTCCTGTCCAGAAATAGGTGTTAATTCATATTTGTCCCTCCACCTATCAGCAGTGATCACGCCAATGTCCCTCAAACATGGTGGTGTGCAAAGGGCCAAGTACACTTTTCTGTCGACAACAGGCCCAGACGAAGGATACTTGTGGTCTTCAGGGATCACTTACTCACTGTATGTGGCTAAATAAAGTCAACAATCGAGCAGGAAGTATAAGAGGACAGAGGACAAAGATACGGGTTCAAGTCCTTTCACCTCCATTTACTGGTTTTGTAAGCACACTCTGCTGACTCTACCTGAAAGCGTATCGGTGAACACAGTGCTCTCCTTCTGGCTTAGTTACCTTGCAAGATTTCTGGAAGCATAATGTAGGGAAGAGACATAGGCTATGTTGTTAACTGTTCTGTACATAAGGAGAGATGGGCAGACAAAAAGATGATTGTTTCATAGATAGAAAGGTAGACAGACGACAGGTGAAAGAGAGATAGATAAGTACATAGATTGATAGATGATAGACATCATAGATAGATGATAGGAAGATAGATAGATAGATACATAGATAGATACATAGATACATAGATATATACATACATAGATACATAGATAGACAGACAGACCTTTAGATAGATAGATACAGATACATGTCGATTGACACAAAGCTATTGTTCATAACCAGGAGTTGAATGGTGAATAACATAGCTAAACTACAAACAAAAAGGAAGAATGAAATCCAGTTTAAAAAGTGCAGTAAGCAGCCTTAAGAAGAAAACAAATCCTACCATTTGCAATGACGTGGATGGAGCAAGACGGAAGTATGTTCAGAGAAATAGGGCAGGCGAAGAAAGGCAAGTGATTTCACTCATGTGTGGAGTATAACAACAAAGAAAACTGAAGGAAAAAAACAGCAGCAGACTCACAGAACCCGAGAGTTGACTAAAAGTAACCAAAGGAAAAAGGACTGGGCAGGGTGAGTCTGAAGGGAGGGATAAGTGTGGGGATAAAGAATGGGGGAATTAAGTTTAGCATGTATAATGCGCGGGGTCGGGTGTGCATGGGGAGTACTGTACAACACAGAGAAGACTTGTAGAGATCATATAGCATCTTACTACTCACTGATGGACAGTGACTGTAACGGGGACTTTTGGGAGGGACATGGTGAAGGGGTCTACAGCATCCAACTACGCTGATCGACAGTGACTGAAGAGGTTTTTCGGGGGGACTTGGTGAAGGGGGGAGCATAGTAAACATAAGTTCTTCACGTGATTGTAGATTAATGATAAAAAATATTCTTTAAGTGCAATAAGTGCACAGCTCTGAATCATCAGAATAAAAGGTCAGGCACTGAGTGCTGCAAACAAAAGACACAGGGATAAAAGAAGGGATGAAAACTCAAGACACCTATGTGCTTACTTACAGGAGACTCACTTGAGATCCAAGGACACAGACAAACTACAAGCCGAAGGTGTGTGGACAAGTACCCTACACGAGTGAAACGGAAAATCAAACAATCAAGCAAATGGATTCTGTTTGAGTCCCCAGAGACAGTCAGCAGAAAATAGCCCTATCTGGACACCGTGAATTCTTTTTGTTTGGTTTCAACAGTTCCCAGCCATAGATTTAGTGGTGCAGCACCATACTTCTCATTTTCTCTCACATCAACAACTGAGTTGCTGTAATAATAAGCATCTGGGCCTTTGTAATCAGTGGATTTTATGATGTTCACGAATGTGAAAATCTAATAACCACCTAAAGAGGGAAGTTTGGACACTCAAATAAACACGTCACTCCACAATACACTGTTAGCTCCCAACTGCTCCTGTCTAGAAATTGGTGTTCCTTTTCATTTGACCCTCCGTCCTATCGGCGGTGATCACGCTGATGTCCTTCAAACATGGTGGTGAGCGAAGCAACAAGTTCACTTTTCTGTCGACAACAGGCCCAGAGGAATGATTCTTGAGATCTTCAGGGAGCCCTTAGTCAATGTATGTGGCTAAATAAAGACAGCAAGTTAGAAGGAGATGAAAGAGGACAGAGGATAGAGACACAGGACCAAGTCCCAGCACAACCATTTCCTGGTTTTGTAGGTACACGCGGCCGACTCGAACTGCAAATGTCTCGGTGAACCCAGTGCTCCCTCTGCAGCCGAGATACTTTGCAGGATTTTTGGGAGAATAGTGTAGGAAAGTGATATAGGGTATATGGTTTACTGTTCTGCACACATGGACAGATGGACAGACAAAAGGATGATTGATTGAGTGATTGATAAATAGACAGATAGATAGATATAGGTACATATCGATTACCACAAAGCTACTGCTCATAACAAGGAGAGCAATGGTGAAAGCACATTGCAAAACTACAAACAAAATAGAAGAATGAAATCCAGTTTAAAAAGTCCTGGAAGCAGCCATAAGAAGAAAACAAATCCTATCATTTGCAATAACGTGGATGGAGCTAGAGGGTATTATGCTCAATCAAATAGACCAGGCGGAGAAATACATGTACCAAATGATTTCACTCATGTGAGGAGTATGATAACAAAGAAAAACAGAAGGAAAAGACAGCAGCAGACTCACAGAACCCGAGAGTGCACTAACAGTTACCAAAGAGAAAGGGACTGGGTAGGGTTTGTGGGAAGGGAGTAATAAGTGCGGGGAAAAAGAATGGGGGCATTAGGATTAGCATGTATAATGTGTAGGGTGGGGTGTCATGGGTAGGGCTGTACAACACAGAGAAGACATGTAGTGATTCTACAGCATCTTAGTACATGCTGACGGAGAGCGGCTGTAACTGGGATTTGGGGTGACTTGGTGAAGAGGGTAGACAGAATAACAAAATTTTCTGCATGTGATTGTATATTAATGAGAACAAAAAGTATTTCAAAGTGCAGTAAGAGCACAGCTCTCAAATATCAGAATAAAAGTACAGCCTTTGAGTGCTCCAATCAAATAACACAGGGTTAGAAGAACTGATGAAAACTCAAGACCACCTACGTGCTCCCTTACTGGAGACTCACTTGAGATCCAAGGACACAGACAAACTACAAGCTGAAGGGGCGGGGAGAAGTACCCTACACAAGTGAAACTGAGAAACAAAGAAAGAAATGGATTCTGTTTTGGACCCCAGAGAGAGTCAGTAGAAAATAGCCCTATATAGCCACCGTGAATTCTTTTGTTTGGTTTAAGCAGTGCTCAGGCATAGATTTAGTGGTGCAGCAACTTCCTTCTCATTTCCTCTCACCTCAACAAATGAATTGCTGTAATAATATGCGTCTGGGCATTTATAATCATTGCTTTTTATGATGTTCACGAATGTAAAGAAGTAATAACCACCTAAAGAGGGAAGTTTGGACACTCAAATAAACACTTCACTCCACAACACACTCTTTGTTCCCAACTGCTCCTGTCCAGAAATAGGTGTTAATTCATATTTGTCCCTCCACCTATCAGCAGTGATCACGCCAATGTCCCTCAAACATGGTGGTGTGCAAAGGGCCAAGTACACTTTTCTGTCGACAACAGGCCCAGACGAAGGATACTTGTGGTCTTCAGGGATCACTTACTCACTGTATGTGGCTAAATAAATCAACAAGCGAGCAGGAAGTATAAGAGGACAGAGGACAAAGATACGGGTTCAAGTCCTTTCACCTCCATTTACTGGTTTTGTAAGCACACTCTGCTGAATCTACCTGAAAGCGTATCGGTGAACACTGTGCTCTCCTTCTGGCTTAGTTACCTTGCAAGATTTCTGGAAGCATAATGTAGGGAAGAGACATTCGCTATGTTGTTAACTGTTCTGTACATAAGGATAGATGGGCAGACAAAAACATGATTGTTTCATAGATAGATAGGTAGACAGAAGACAGGTGAAAGAGAGATAGATAGGTGCATAGATTAATAGATGATAGACATCATAGATAGATGATAGGAAGATAGATAGATAGATACATAGATAGATACATAGATACATAGATATATACATACATAGATACATAGATAGACAGACAGACCTTTAGATAGATAGATACAGATACATGTCGATTGACACAAAGCTACTGTTCATAACCAGGAGTTGAATGTTCAATAACATAGCTAAACTACAAACAAAAAGGAGGAATGAAATCCAGTTTAAAAAGTGCAGTAAGCAGCCTTAAGTAGAAAACAAATACTGCCATTTGCAATGACGTGGATGGAGCAAGACGGTAGTATGTTCAGAAAAATAGGGCTGGCGGATAAAGGCAAGTCCCAAGTGACTTCACTCATGTGTGGAGTATAACAACAAAGAAAAACTGAAGTAAAAAAACAGCAGCAGACTCACAGAACCCGAGGGTTGACTAAAAGTAACCAAAGGAAAAAGGACTGGGCAGGGTGAGTCTGAAGGGAGGTGTATGTGTGGGGAGAAAGAATGGGGGCATTAAGTTTAGCATGTATAATGCGCGGGGTCGGGTGTGCATGGGGAGTACTGTACAACACAGAGAAGACTAGTAGAGATCATATAGCATCTTACTACTCACTGATGGACAGTGACTGTAACGGGGACTTTTGGGGGGGACATGGTGAAGGGGTCTACAGCATCCAACTAAGCTGATCGACAGTGACTGAAGAGGTTTTTCGGGGGGACTTGGTGAAAGGGGGAGCATAGTAAACATAATGTTCTTCACGTGATTGTAGATTAATGATAAAAAATATTCTTTAAGTGCAATCAGTGCACAGCTCTGAATCATCAGAATAAAAGGTCAGGCACTGAGTGCTGTAAACAAAAGACACAGGGATAAAAGAAGGGATGAAAACTCAAGACACCTACGTGCTTACTTACAGGAGACTCACTTGAGATCCAAGGACACAGACAAACTACAAGCCGAAGGTGTGTGGACAAGTACCCTACACGAGTGAAACGGAAAATCAAACAATCAAGCAAATGGATTCTGTTTGAGTCCCCAGAGACAGTCAGCAGAAAATAGCCCTTTCTGGCCACCGTGAATTCTTTTTGTTTGGTTTCAACAGTTCCCAGCCATAGATTTAGTGGTGCAGCAACATACTTCTCATTTTCTCTCACCTCAACAACTGAGTTGCTGTAATAATAAGCATCTGGGCCTTTGAAATCAGTGGATTTTATGATGTTCACGAATGTGAAAATCTAATAACCACCTAAGAGGGAAGTTTGGACACTCAAATAAACACGTTACTCCACAATACACTGTTAGCTCCCAACTGCTCCTGTCTAGAAATTGGTGTTCCTTTTTATTTGACCCTCCGTCCTATCGGCGGTGATCACGCTGATGTCCTTCAAACATGGTGGTGAGCGAAGCAACAAGTTGACTTTTGTGTCGACAACAGGCCCAGAGGAATGATACTTGAGATCTTCAGGGAGCCCTTAGTCAATGAATGTGGCTAAATACAGACAGCAAGTTAGAAGGAGATGAAAGAGGACAGTGGATAGAGACACGGGTTCAAGTCCCAGCACAACCACTCCCTGGTTTTGTAGGTACACGCGGCCGACTCGAACTGCAAGTGTCTCGGTGAACCCAGTGCTCCCTCTGCAGCCTAGATACTTTGCAGGATTTTTGGGAGCATAGTGTAGGAAAGTGATATAGGGAATATGGTTAACTGTTCTGCACACATGGACAGATGGACAGACAAAAGGATGATTGATTGAGTGATTGATAAATAGATAGACAGATAGATAGATATAGGTACCTATCGATTAGCACAAAGCTACTGCTCAAAACAAGGAGAGCAATGGTGAAAGCACATTGCAAAACTACTAACAAAAAAAAAGAATGAAATCCAGTTTAAAAAGTGCAGTAAGCAGCCATAAGAAGAAAACAAATCCTATCATTTGCAATAACGTGGATGGAGCTAGAGGGTATTATGCTCAGTCAAGTAGGCCAGGCGGAGAAATACATGTACCAAATGATTTCATTCATTTGTGGAGAATGATAACAAAGAAAAACTGAAAGAAAAGACAGCAGCAGACTCACAGAACCCGAGAATGGACCTACAGTTACCAAAGAGAAAGGGACTGGGTAGGGTTTGTGGGAAGGGAGTAATAAGTGCGGGGAAAAAGAATGGGGGCATTAGGATTAGCATGTATAATGTGTAGGGTGGAGTGTCATGGGTAGGGCTGTACAACACAGAGAAGACATGTAGTGATTCTAGAGCATCTTAGTACATGCTGACGGATAGCGGCTGTAACTGGGATTTGGGGTTACTTGGAGAAAAGAGTAGACAGAATAACATAATTTTCTGCATGTGATTGTATATTAATGAGAACAAAAAGAATTTCAAAGTGCAGTAAGAGCACAGCTCTCAAATATCAGAATAAAACTACAGGCTTTGAGTGCTCCAATCAAAAGACACAGTGTTAGAAGAACTGATGAAAACTCAAGACCACCTACGTGCTCCCTTACTGGAGACTCACTTGAGATCCAAGGACACAGACAAACTACAAGCTGAAGAGGCGGGCACAGGCACCCTACACAAGTGAAACTGAGAAACAAAGAAAGAAATGGATTCTGTTTTGGACCCCAGAGAGAGTCAGTAGAAAATAGCCCTATCTAGCCACCGTGAATTCTTTTTGTTTGGTTTCAGCAGTTCTCAGGCATAGATTTAGTGGTGCAGCAACTTCCTTCACATTTCCTCTCACCTCAACAAATGAATTGCTGTAATAATATGCGTCTGGGCATTTATAATCATTGCTTTTTATGATGTTCACGAATGTAAAGAAGTAATAACCACCTAAAGAGGGAAGTTTGGACACTCAAATAAACACTTCACTCCACAACACACTCTTTGTTCCCAACTGCTCCTGTCCAGAAATAGGTGTTAATTCATATTTGTCCCTCCACCTATCAGCAGTGATCACGCCAATGTCCCTCAAACATGGTGGTGTGCAAAGGGCCAAGTACACTTTTCTGTCGACAACAGGCCCAGACGAAGGATACTTGTGGTCTTCAGGGATAACTTACTCACTGTATGTGGCTAAATAAAGTCAACAAGCGAGCAGGAAGTATAAGAGGACCGAGGACAAAGATACGGGTTCAAGTCCTTTCACCTCCATTTACTGGTTTTGTAAGCACACTCTGCTGACTCTACCTGAAAGCGTATCGGTGAACACAGTGCTCTCCTTCTGGCTTAGTTACCTTGCAAGTTTTCTGGAAGCATATTGTAGGGAAGAGACATAGGCTATGTTGTTAACTGTTCTGTACATAAGGATAGATGGGCAGACAAAATGATGATTGTTTCATAGATAGATAGGTAGACAGACGACAGGTGAAAGAGAGATAGATAGGTACATAGATTAATAGATGATAGACATCATAGATAGATGATAGGAAGATAGATAGATAGATACATAGATAGATACATAGATACGTAGATATATACATACATAGATACATAGATAGACAGACAGACCTTTAGATAGATAGATACAGATACATGTCGATTGACACAAAGCTATTGTTCATAACCAGGAGTTGAATGGTGAATAACATAGCTAAACTACAAACAAAAAGGAAGAATGAAATCCAGTTTAAAAAGTGCAGTAAGCAGCCTTAAGAAGAAAACAAATACTACCATTTGCAATGACGTGGATAGAGCAAGACGGTAGTATGTTCAGAAAAATAGGGCAGGCGGATAAAGGCAAGTACCAAGTGATTTCACTCATGTGTGGAGTATAACAACAAAGAAAAACTGAAGTAAAAAAACAGCAGCAGACTCACAGAACCCGAGAGTTGACTAAAAGTAACCAAAGGAAAAAGGACTGGGCAGGGTGAGTCTGAAGGGAGGGATAAGTGTGGGGAGAAAGAATAGGGGCATTAAGTTTAGCATGTATAATGCGCGGGGTCGGGTGTGCATGGGGAGTACTGTACAACACAGAGAAGACTAGTAGAGATCATATAGCATCTTACTACTCACTGAAGGACCGTGACTGTAACGGGAACTTTTGGGGGGGACATGGTGATGGGGTCTACAGCATCCAACTACGCTGATCGACAGTGACTGAAGAGGTTTTTCGGGGGGACTTGGTGAAGGGGGGAGCATAGTAAACATAATGTTCTTCACGTGATTGTAGATTAATGATAAAAAATATTCTTTAAGTGCAATAAGTGCACAGCTCTGAATCATCAGAATAAAAGGTCAGGCACTGAGTGCTGCAAACAAAAGACACAGGGATAAAAGAAGGGATGAAAACTCAAGACACCTACGTGCTTACTTACAGGAGACTCACTTGAGATCCAAGGACACAGACAAAGTACAAGCCGAAGGTGTGTGGACAAGTACCCTACACGAGTGAAACGGAAAATCAAACAATCAAGCAAATGGATTCTGTTTGAGTCCCCAGAGACAGTCAGCAGAAAATAGCCCTATCTGGCCACCGTGAATTCTTTTTGTTTGGTTTCAACAGTTCCCAGCCATAGATTTAGTGGTGCAGCAACATACTTCTCATTTTCTCTCACCTCAACAACTGAGTTGCTGTAATAATAAGCATCTGGGCCTTTGAAATCAGTGGATTTTATGATGTTCACGAATGTGAAAATCTAATAACCACCTAAAGAGGGAAGTTTGGACACTCAAATAAACACGTCACTCCACAATACACTGTTAGCTCCCAACTGCTCCTGTCTACAAATTGGTGTTCCCTTTTATTTGACCCTCCGTCCTATCGGCGGTGATCACGCTGATGTCCTTCAAACGTGGTGGTGAGCAAACCAACAAGTTGACTTTTCTGTTGACAACAGGCCCAGAGGAATGATACTTGAGATCTTCAGGGAGCACTTAGTCAATGAATGTGGCTAAAAACGGACAGCAAGTTTGAAGGAGATGAAAGAGGACAGAGGATAGAGACACGGGTTCAAGTCCCAGCACAACCATTTCCTGGTTTTGTAGGTACACGCGGCCGACTCGAACTGCAAGTGTCTCGGTGAACCCAGTGCTCCCTCTGCAGCCTAGATACTTTGCAGGATTTTTGGGAGCATAGTGTAGGAAAGTGATATAGGGTATATGGTTAACTGTTCTGCACACATGGTCAGATGGACAGACAAAAGGATGATTGATTGAGTGATTGATAAATAGATAGACAGAAAGATAGATAGATATATTTACATATCGATTAGCACAAAGCTACTGCTCAAAACAAGGAGAGCAATGGTGAAAGCACATTGCAAAACTACTAACAAAAAAGAAGAATGAAATCCAGTTTAAAAAGTGCAGTAAGCAGCCATAAGAAGAAAACAAATCCTATCATTTGCAATAACGTGGATGGAGCTAGAGGGTATTATGCTCAATCAAATAGACCAGGCAGAGAAATACATGTACCAAATGATTTCACTCATGTGTGGAGTATGATAACAAAGAAAATCTGAAGGAAAAGACAGCAGCAGACTCACAGAACCCGAGAGTGGACTAAAAGTTACCAAAGAGAAAGGGACTGGGTAGGGTTTGTGGGAAGGGAGTAATAAGTGCGGGGAAAAAGAATGGGGCATTAGGATTAGCATGTATAATGTGTAGGGTGGGTGTCATGGGTAGGGCTGTACAACACAGAGAAGACATGTAGTGATTCTACAGCACCTTAGTACATGCTGACGGAGAGCGGCTGTAACTGGTATTTGGGGTGACTTGGTGAAGAGGGTAGAAAGAATAACATAATTTTCTGCATGTGATTGTATATTAATGAGAACAAAAAGAATTTCAAAGTGCAGTAAGAGCACAGCTCTCAAATATCAGAATAAAAGTACAGCCTTTGAGTGCTCCAATCAAAAGACACAGGGTTAGAAGAACTGATGAAAACTCAAGACCACCTACGTGCTCCCTTACTGCAGACTCACTTGAGATCCAAGGACACAGACAAACTACAAGCTGAAGGGGCGGGGACAAGTACCCTACACAAGTGAAACTGAGAAACAAAGAAAGAAATGGATTCTGTTTTGGACCCCAGAGAGAGTCAGTAGAAAATAGCCCTATCTAGCCACCTTGAATTCTTTTTGTTTGGTTTCAGCAGTGCTCAGGCATAGATTTAGTGGTGCAGCAACTTCCTTCTCATTTCCTCTCACCTCAACAAATGAATTGCTGTAATAATATGCGTCTGGGCATTTATAATCATTGCTTTTTATGATGTTCACGAATGTAAAGAAGTAATAACCACCTAAAGAGGGAAGTTTGGACACTCAAATAAAGACTTCACTAAACAACACACTCTTTGTTCCCAACTGCTCCTGTCCAGAAATAGGTGTTAATTCATATTTGTCCCTCCAACTATCAGCAGTGATCACGCCAATGTCCCTCAAACATGGTGGTGTGCAAAGGGCCAAGTACACTTTTCTGTCGACCACAGGCCCAGACGAAGGATACTTGTGGTCTTCAGGGATCACTTACTCACTGAATGTGGCTAAATAAATTCACCAAGCGAGCAGGAAGTATGAGAGGACAGTGGACAGAGATACAGGTTCAAGTCCTTTCACCTCCATTTACTGGTTTTGTAAGCACACTCTGCTGAATCTACCTGAAAGCGTATCGGTGAACACAGTGCTCTCCTTCTGGCTTAGTTACCTTGCAAGATTTCTGGAAGCATAATGTAGGGAAGAGACATTGGCTATGTTGTTAACTGTTCTGTACATAAGGATATATGGGCAGACAAAAAGATGATTGTTTCATAGATAGATAGGTAGACAGATGACAGGTGAAAGAGAGATAGATAGGTACATAGATTAATAGATGATAGACATCATAGATAGATGATAGGAAGATAGATAGATAGATACATAGATAGATACATAGATACCTAGATATATACATACATAGATACATAGATAGACAGACAGACCTTTAGATAGATAGATACAGATACATGTCGATTGACACAAAGCTACTGTTCATAACCAGGAGTTGAATGTTCAATAACATAGCTAAACTACAAACAAAAAGGAGGAATGAAATCCAGTTTAAAAAGGGCAGTAAGCAGCCTTAAGTAGAAAACAAATACTACCATTTGCAATGACGTGGAAGGAGCAAGACGGTAGTATGTTCAGAAAAATAGGGCAGGCGGATAAAGGCAAGTCCCAAGTGACTTCACTCATGTGTGGAGTATAACAACAAAGAAAAACTGAAGTAAAAAAACAGCAGCAGACTCACAGAACCCGAGGGTTGACTAAAAGTAACCAAAGGAAAAAGGACTGGGCAGGGTGAGTCTGAAGGGAGGTGTATGTGTGGGGAGAAAGAATGGGGGCATTAAGTTTAGCATGTATAATGCGCGGGGTCGGGTGTGCATGGGGAGTACTGTACAACACAGAGAAGACTAGTAGAGATCATATAGCATCTTACTACTCACTGATGGACAGTGACTGTAACGGGGACTTTTGGGGGGGACATGGTGAAGGGGTCTACAGCATCCAACTAAGCTGATCGACAGTGACTGAAGAGGTTTTTCGGGGGGACTTGGTGAAAGGGGGAGCATAGTAAACATAATGTTCTTCACGTGATTGTAGATTAATGATAAAAAATATTCTTTAAGTGCAATCAGTGCACAGCTCTGAATCATCAGAATAAAAGGTCAGGCACTGAGTGCTGTAAACAAAAGACACAGGGATAAAAGAAGGGATGAAAACTCAAGACACCTACGTGCTTACTTACAGGAGACTCACTTGAGATCCAAGGACACAGACAAACTACAAGCCGAACGTGTGTGGACAAGTACCCTACACGAGTGAAACGGAAAATCAAACAATCAAGCAAATGGATTCTGTTTGAGTCCCCAGAGACAGTCAGCAAAAAATAGCCCTATCTGGCCACCGTGAATTCTTTTTGTTTGGTTTCAACAGTTCCCAGCCATAGATTTAGTGGTTCAGCAACATACTTCTCATTTTCTCTCACCTCAACAACTGAGTTGCTGTAATAATAAGCATCTGGGCCTTTGAAATCAGTGGATTTTATGATGTTCACGAATGTGAAAATCTAATACCCACCTAAGAGGGAAGTTTGGACACTCAAATAAACACGTCACTCCACAATACACTGTTAGCTCCCAACTGTTCCTGTCTAGAAATTGGTGTTCCTTTTTATTTGACCCTCTGTCCTATCGGCGGTGATCACGCTGATGTCCTTCAAACATGGTGGTGAGCGAAGCAACAAGTTGACTTTTGTGTCGACAACAGGCCCAGAGGAATGATACTTGAGATCTTCAGGGAGCCCTTAGTCAATGAATGTGGCTAAATACAGACAGCAAGTTAGAAGGAGATGAAAGAGGACAGTGGATAGAGACACGGGTTCAAGTCCCAGCACAACCACTCCCTGGTTTTGTAGGTACACGCGGCCGACTCGAACTGCAAGTGTCTCGGTGAACCCAGTGCTCCCTCTGCAGCCTAGATACTTTGCAGGATTTTGGGGAGTATAGTGTAGGAAAGTGATATAGGGAATATGGTTAACTGTTCTGCACACATGGACAGATGGACAGACAAAAGGATGGTTGATTGAGTGATTGATAAATAGATAGACAGATAGATAGATATAGGTACATATCGATTAGCACAAAGCTACTGCTCAAAACAAGGAGAGCAATGGTGAAAGCACATTGCAAAACTACAAACAAAAAAGAAGAATGAAATCCAGTTTAAAAAGTGCAGTAAGCAGCCATAAGAAGAAAACAAATCCTATCATTTGCAATAACGTGGATGGAGCTAGAGGGTATTATGCTCAGTCAAATAGGCCAGGCGGAGAAATACATATACCAAATGATTTCATTCATGTGTGGAGAATGATAACAAAGAAAAACTGAAGGAAAAGACAGCAGCAGACTCACAGAACCAGAGAGTGGACCTAGAGTTACCAAAGAGAAAGGGACTGGGTAGGGTTTGTGGGAAGGGAGTAATAAGTGCGGTGAAAAAGAATGGGGGCAGTAGGATTTACATGTATAATGTGTAGGGTGGGGTGTCATGGGTAGGGCTGTACAACACAGAGAAGACATGTAGTGATTCTACAGCATCTTAGTACATGCTGACGGAGAGCGGCTGTAACTGGGATTTGGGGTGACTTGGTGAAGAGGGTAGACAGAATAACATAATTTTCTGCATGTGATTGTATATTTATGAGAACAAAAAGTATTTCAAAGTGCAGTAAGCGAACAGTTCTCAAATATCAGAATAAATGTACAGCCTTTGAGTGCTCCAATCAAAAGACACAGGGTTAGAAGAACTGATAAAAACTCAAGACCACCTACGTGCTGCCTTACTGGAGACTCACTTGAGATCCAAGGACACAGACAAACTACAAGCTGAAGGGGCGGGGACAGGTACCCTACACAAGTGAAACTGAGAAACAAAGAAAGAAATGGATTCTGTTTTGGACCCCAGAGAGAGTCAGTAGAAAATAGCCCTATCTAGCCACCGTGAATTCTTTTTGTTTGATTTCAGCAGTGCTCAGGCATAGATTTAGTGGTGCAGCAACTTCCTTCTCATTTCCTCTCACCTCAACAAATGAATTGCGTAATAATATGCGTCTGGGCATTTATAATCATTGCTTTTTATGATGTTCACGAATGTAAAGAAGTAATAACCACCTAAAGAGGGAAGTTTGGACACTCAAATAAACACTTCACTCCACAACACACTCTTTGTTCCCAACTGCTCCTGTCCAGAAATAGGTGTTAATTCATATTTGTCCCTCCACCTATCAGCAGTGATCACGCCAATGTCCCTCAAACATGGTGGTGTGCAAAGGGCAAAGTACACTTTTCTGTCGACAACAGGCCCAGACGAAGGATACTTGTGGTCTTCAGGGATCACTTACTCACAGTATGTGGCTAAATAAAGTCAACAAGCGATCAGGAAGTATAAGAGGACAGAGGACAAAGATACCGGTTCAAGTCCTTTCACCTCCATTTACTGGTTTTGTAAGCACACTCTGCTGACTCTACCTGAAAGCGTATCGGTGAACACAGTGCTCTCCTTCTGGCTTAGTTACCGTGCAAGATTTCTGGAAGAATAATGTAGGGAAGAGACATAGGCTATGTTGTTAACTGTTCTGTACATAAGGATAGATGGGCAGACAAAAAGATGATTGTTTCATAGATAGATAGGTAGACAGACGACAGGTGAAAGAGAGATAGATAAGTACATAGATTGATAGATGATAGACATCATAGATAGATGATAGGAAGATAGATAGATAGATACATAGATAGATACATAGATACATAGATATACACATACATAGATACATAGATAGACAGACAGACCTTTAGATAGATAGATACAGATACATGTCGATTGACACAAAGCTATTGTTCATAACCAGGAGTTGAATAGGGAATAACATAGCTAAACTACAAACAAAAAGGAAGAATGAAATCCAGTTTAAAAAGTGCAGTAAGCAGCCTTAAGAAGAAAACAAATCCTACCATTTGCAATGAAGTGGATGTAGCAAGATGGTAGTATGTTCAGAGAAATAGGGCAGGTGGAGAAAGGCAAGTGATTTCACTCATGTGTGGAGTATAACAACAAAGAAAAACTGAAGTAAAAAAACAGCAGCAGACTCACAGAACCCGAGAGTTGACTAAAAGTAACCAAAGGAAAAAGGACTGGGCAGGGTGAGTCTGAAGGGAGGGATAAGTGTGGGGATAAAGAATGGTGGAATTAAGTTTAGCATGTATAATGCGCTGGGTCGGGTGTGCATGGGGAGTACTGTACAACACAGAGAAGACTTGTAGAGATCATATAGCATCTTACTTCTCACTGATTGACAGTGACTGTAACGGGGACTTTTGGGGTGTACATGGTGAAGGTGTCTACAGCATCCAACTACGCTGATCGACAGTGACTGAAGAGGATTTTCGGGGGGACTTGGTGAAGGGGGGAGCATAGTAAACATAATGTTCTTCACGTGATTGTAGATTAATGATAAAAAATATTCTTTAAGTGCAATAAATGCACAGCTCTGAATTATCAGAATAAAAGGTCAGGCACTGAGTGCTGCAAACAAAAGTCACAGGGATAAAAGATGGGATGAAAACTCAAGACACCTACGTGCTTACTTACAGGAGACTCACTTGAGATCCAAGGACACAGACAAACTACAAGCCGAACGTGTGTGGACAAGTACCCTACACGAGTGAAACGGAAAATCAAACAATCAAGCAAATGGATTCTGTTTGAGTCCCGAGAGACAGTCAGCAGAAAATAGCCCTATCTGGCCACCGTGAATTCTTTTTGTTTGGTTTCAACAGTTCCCAGCCATAGATTTAGTGGTTCAGCAACATACTTCTCATTTTCTCTCACCTCAACAACTGAGTTGCTGTAATAATAAGCATCTGGGCCTTTGAAATCAGTGGATTTTATGATGTTCACGAATGTGAAAATCTAATACCCACCTAAGAGGGAAGTTTGGACACTCAAATAAACACGTCACTCCACAATACACTGTTAGCTCCCAACTGTTCCTGTCTAGAAATTGGTGTTCCTTTTTATTTGACCCTCTGTCCTATCGGCGGTGATCACGCTGATGTCCTTCAAACATGGTGGTGAGCGAAGCAACAAGTTGACTTTTGTGTCGACAACAGGCCCAGAGGAATGATACTTGAGATCTTCAGGGAGCCCTTAGTCAATGAATGTGGCTAAATACAGACAGCAAGTTAGAAGGAGATGAAAGAGGACAGTGGATAGAGACACGGGTTCAAGTCCCAGCACAACCACTCCCTGGTTTTGTAGGTACACGCGGCCGACTCGAACTGCAAGTGTCTCGGTGAACCCAGTGCTCCCTCTGCAGCCTAGATACTTTGCAGGATTTTGGGGAGTATAGTGTAGGAAAGTGATATAGGGAATATGGTTAACTGTTCTGCACACATGGACAGATGGACAGACAAAAGGATGGTTGATTGAGTGATTGATAAATAGATAGACAGATAGATAGATATAGGTACATATCGATTAGCACAAAGCTACTGCTCAAAACAAGGAGAGCAATGGTGAAAGCACATTGCAAAACTACAAACAAAAAAGAAGAATGAAATCCAGTTTAAAAAGTGCAGTAAGCAGCCATAAGAAGAAAACAAATCCTATCATTTGCAATAACGTGGATGGAGCTAGAGGGTATTATGCTCAGTCAAATAGGCCAGGCGGAGAAATACATATACCAAATGATTTCATTCATGTGTGGAGAATGATAACAAAGAAAAACTGAAGGAAAAGACAGCAGCAGACTCACAGAACCAGAGAGTGGACCTAGAGTTACCAAAGAGAAAGGGACTGGGTAGGGTTTGTGGGAAGGGAGTAATAAGTGCGGTGAAAAAGAATGGGGGCAGTAGGATTTACATGTATAATGTGTAGGGTGGGGTGTCATGGGTAGGGCTGTACAACACAGAGAAGACATGTAGTGATTCTACAGCATCTTAGTACATGCTGACGGAGAGCGGCTGTAACTGGGATTTGGGGTGACTTGGTGAAGAGGGTAGACAGAATAACATAATTTTCTGCATGTGATTGTATATTTATGAGAACAAAAAGTATTTCAAAGTGCAGTAAGCGAACAGTTCTCAAATATCAGAATAAATGTACAGCCTTTGAGTGCTCCAATCAAAAGACACAGGGTTAGAAGAACTGATAAAAACTCAAGACCACCTACGTGCTGCCTTACTGGAGACTCACTTGAGATCCAAGGACACAGACAAACTACAAGCTGAAGGGGCGGGGACAGGTACCCTACACAAGTGAAACTGAGAAACAAAGAAAGAAATGGATTCTGTTTTGGACCCCAGAGAGAGTCAGTAGAAAATAGCCCTATCTAGCCACCGTGAATTCTTTTTGTTTGATTTCAGCAGTGCTCAGGCATAGATTTAGTGGTGCAGCAACTTCCTTCTCATTTCCTCTCACCTCAACAAATGAATTGCGTAATAATATGCGTCTGGGCATTTATAATCATTGCTTTTTATGATGTTCACGAATGTAAAGAAGTAATAACCACCTAAAGAGGGAAGTTTGGACACTCAAATAAACACTTCACTCCACAACACACTCTTTGTTCCCAACTGCTCCTGTCCAGAAATAGGTGTTAATTCATATTTGTCCCTCCACCTATCAGCAGTGATCACGCCAATGTCCCTCAAACATGGTGGTGTGCAAAGGGCAAAGTACACTTTTCTGTCGACAACAGGCCCAGACGAAGGATACTTGTGGTCTTCAGGGATCACTTACTCACAGTATGTGGCTAAATAAAGTCAACAAGCGATCAGGAAGTATAAGAGGACAGAGGACAAAGATACCGGTTCAAGTCCTTTCACCTCCATTTACTGGTTTTGTAAGCACACTCTGCTGACTCTACCTGAAAGCGTATCGGTGAACACAGTGCTCTCCTTCTGGCTTAGTTACCGTGCAAGATTTCTGGAAGAATAATGTAGGGAAGAGACATAGGCTATGTTGTTAACTGTTCTGTACATAAGGATAGATGGGCAGACAAAAAGATGATTGTTTCATAGATAGATAGGTAGACAGACGACAGGTGAAAGAGAGATAGATAAGTACATAGATTGATAGATGATAGACATCATAGATAGATGATAGGAAGATAGATAGATAGATACATAGATAGATACATAGATACATAGATATACACATACATAGATACATAGATAGACAGACAGACCTTTAGATAGATAGATACAGATACATGTCGATTGACACAAAGCTATTGTTCATAACCAGGAGTTGAATAGGGAATAACATAGCTAAACTACAAACAAAAAGGAAGAATGAAATCCAGTTTAAAAAGTGCAGTAAGCAGCCTTAAGAAGAAAACAAATCCTACCATTTGCAATGAAGTGGATGTAGCAAGATGGTAGTATGTTCAGAGAAATAGGGCAGGTGGAGAAAGGCAAGTGATTTCACTCATGTGTGGAGTATAACAACAAAGAAAAACTGAAGTAAAAAAACAGCAGCAGACTCACAGAACCCGAGAGTTGACTAAAAGTAACCAAAGGAAAAAGGACTGGGCAGGGTGAGTCTGAAGGGAGGGATAAGTGTGGGGATAAAGAATGGTGGAATTAAGTTTAGCATGTATAATGCGCTGGGTCGGGTGTGCATGGGGAGTACTGTACAACACAGAGAAGACTTGTAGAGATCATATAGCATCTTACTTCTCACTGATTGACAGTGACTGTAACGGGGACTTTTGGGGTGTACATGGTGAAGGTGTCTACAGCATCCAACTACGCTGATCGACAGTGACTGAAGAGGATTTTCGGGGGGACTTGGTGAAGGGGGGAGCATAGTAAACATAATGTTCTTCACGTGATTGTAGATTAATGATAAAAAATATTCTTTAAGTGCAATAAATGCACAGCTCTGAATTATCAGAATAAAAGGTCAGGCACTGAGTGCTGCAAACAAAAGTCACAGGGATAAAAGATGGGATGAAAACTCAAGACACCTACGTGCTTACTTACAGGAGACTCACTTGAGATCCAAGGACACAGACAAACTACAAGCCGAACGTGTGTGGACAAGTACCCTACACGAGTGAAACGGAAAATCAAACAATCAAGCAAATGGATTCTGTTTGAGTCCCGAGAGACAGTCAGCAGAAAATAGCCCTATCTGGCCACCGTGAATTCTTTTTGTTTGGTTTCAACAGTTCCCAGCCATAGATTTAGTGGTGCAGCACCATACTTCTCATTTTCTCTCACATCAACAACTGAGTTGCTGTAATAATAAGCATCTGGGCCTTTGTAATCAGTGGATTTTATGATGTTCACGAATGTGAAAATCTAATAACCACATAAAGAGGGAAGTTTGGACACTCAAATAAACACGTCACTCCACAATACACTGTTAGCTCCCAACTGCTCCTGTCTAGAAATTGGTGTTCCTTTTTATTTGACCCTCCGTCCTATCGGCGGTGATCACGCTGATGTCCTTCAAACATGGTGGTGAGCGAAGCAACAAGTTCACTTTTCTGTCGACAACAGGCCCAGAGGAATGATTCTTGAGATCTTCAGGGAGCCCTTAGTCAATGTATGTGGCTAAATACAGACAGCAAGTTAGAAGGAGATGAAAGAGGACAGAGGATAGAGACACGGGACCAAGTCCCAGCACAACCATTTCCTGGTTTTGTAGGTACACGCGTCCGACACGAACTGCAAGTGTCTCGGTGAACCCAGTGCTCCCTCTGCAGCCTAGATACTTTGCAGGATTTTTGTAAGCATAGTGTAGAAAAGTGATATAGGGTATATGGTTTACTGTTCTGCACACATGGACAGATGGACAGACAAAAGGATGATTGATTGAGTGATTGATAAATAGATAGACAGACAGATAGATAGATATAGGTACATATCGATTAGCACAAAGCTACTGCTTATAACAAAGAGAGCAATGGTGAAAGCACATTGCAAAACTACAAACAAAAAAGAAGGATGAAATCCAGTTTAAAAAGTGCAGTAAGCAGTCATAAGAAGAAAACAAATCCTATCATTTGCAATAACGTGGATGGAGCTAGAGGGTATTATGCTCAAATAGGCCAGGCGGAGAAATACATGTACCAAATGATTTCACTCATGTGTGGAGTATGATAATAAAGAAAAACTGAAGGAAAAGACAGAAGCAGACTCACAGAACCCGAGAATGGACCTACAGTTACCAAAGACAAAGGGACTGGGTAGGGTTTGTGGGAAGGGAGTAATAAGTGCGGGGAAAAAGAATGGGGGCATTAGGATTAGCATGTATAATGTGTAGGGTGGTGTGTCATGGGTAGGGCTGTACAACACAGAGAAGACATGTAGTGATTCTAGAGCATCTTAGTACATGCTGACGGATAGCGGCTGTAACTGGGATTTGGGGTTACTTGGAGAAAAGAGTAGACAGAATAACATAATTTTCTGCATGTGATTGTATATTAATGAGAACAAAAAGAATTTCAAAGTGCAGTAAGAGCACAGCTCTCAAATATCAGAATAAAAGTACAGCCTTTGAGTGCTCCAATCAAAAGACACAGTGTTAGAAGAACTGATGAAAACTCAAGACCACCTACGTGCTCCCTTACTGGAGACTCACTTGAGATCCAAGGACACAGACAAACTACAAGCTGAAGAGGCGGGCACAGGCACCCTACACAAGTGAAACTGAGAAACAAAGAAAGAAATGGATTCTGTTTTGGACCCCAGAGAGAGTCAGTAGAAAATAGCCCTATCTAGCCACCGTGAATTCTTTTTGTTTGGTTTCAGCAGTTCTCAGGCATAGATTTAGTGGTGCAGCAACTTCCTTCACATTTCCTCTCACCTCAACAAATGAATTGCTGTAATAATATGCGTCTGGGCATTTATAATCATTGCTTTTTATGATGTTCACGAATGTAAAGAAGTAATAACCACCTAAAGAGGGAAGTTTGGACACTCAAATAAACACTTCACTCCACAACACACTCTTTGTTCCCAACTGCTCCTGTCCAGAAATAGGTGTTAATTCATATTTGTCCCTCCACCTATCAGCAGTGATCACGCCAATGTCCCTCAAACATGGTGGTGTGCAAAGGGCCAAGTACACTTTTCTGTCGACAACAGGCTCAGACGAAGGATACTTGTGGTCTTCAGGGATAACTTACTCACTGTATGTGGCTAAATAAAGTCAACAAGCGAGCAGGAAGTATAAGAGGACCGAGGACAAAGATACGGGTTCAAGTCCTTTCACCTCCATTTACTGGTTTTGTAAGCACACTCTGCTGACTCTACCTGAAAGCGTATCGGTGAACACAGTGCTCTCCTTCTGGCTTAGTTACCTTGCAAGATTTCTGGAAGCATATTGTAGGGAAGAGACATAGGCTATGTAGTTAACTGTTCTGTACATAAGGATAGATGGGCAGACAAAAAGATGATTGTTTCATAGATAGATAGGTAGACAGACGACAGGTGAAAGAGTGATAGATAGGTACATAGATTAATAGATGATAGACATCATAGATAGATGATAGGAAGATAGATAGATAGATACATAGATAGATACATAGATACGTAGATATATACATACATAGATACATAGATAGACAGACAGACCTTTAGATAGATAGATACAGATACATGTCGATTGACACAAAGCTATTGTTCATAACCAGGAGTTGAATGGTGAATAACATAGCTAAACTACAAACAAAAAGGAAGAATGAAATCCAGTTTAAAAAGTGCAGTAAGCAGCCTTAAGAAGAAAACAAATACTACCATTTGCAATGACGTGGATGGAGCAAGACGGTAGTATGTTCAGAAAAATAGGGCAGGCGGATAAAGGCAAGTACCAAGTGATTTCACTCATGTGTGGAGTATAACAACAAAGAAAAACTGAAGTAAAAAAACAGCAGCAGACTCACAGAACCCGAGAATTGACTAAAAGTAACCAAAGGAAAAAGGACTGGGCAGGGTGAGTCTGAAGGGAGGGATAAGTGTGGGGAGAAAGAATAGGGGCATTAAGTTTAGCATGTATAATGCGCGGGGTCGGGTGTGCATGGGGAGTACTGTACAACACAGAGAAGACTAGTAGAGATCATATAGCATCTTACTACTCACTGATGGACAGTGACTGTAACGGGGACTTTTGGGGCGACATGGTGAAGGGGTCTACAGCATCCAACTACGCTGATCGACAGTGACTGAAGAGGTTGTTCGGGGGGACTTGGTGAAGTGGGGAGCATAGTAAACATAATGTTCTTCACGTGATTGTAGATTAATGATAAAAAATATTCATTAAGTGCAATAAGTGCACAGCTCTGAATCATCAGAAAAAAAGATCAGGCACTGAGTGCTGCAAACAAAAGACACAGGGATAAAAGAAGGGATGAAAACTCAAGACACCTACGTGCTTACTTATAGGAGACTCACTTGAGATCCAAGGACACAGACAAACTACAAGCCGAAGGTGTGTGGACAAGTACCCTACACGAGTGAAACGGAAAATCAAACAATCTAGCAAATGGATTCTGTTTGAGTCCCCAGAGACTGTCAGCAGAAAATAGCCCTATCTGGCCACCGTGAATTCTTTTTGTTTGGTTTCAACAGTTCCCAGCCATAGATTTAGTGGTGCAGCAACATACTTCTCATTTTCTCTCACCTCAACAACTGAGTTGCTGTAATAATAAGCATCTGGGCCTTTGAAATCAGTGGATTTTATGATGTTCACGAATGTGAAAATCTAATAACCACCTAAAGAGGGAAGTTTGGACACTCAAATAAACACGTCACTCCACAATACACTGTTAGCTCCCAACTGCTCCTGTCTAGAAATTGGTGTTCCCTTTTATTTGACCCTCCGTCCTATCGGCGGTGATCACGCTGATGTCCTTCAAACGTGGTGGTGAGCAAACCAACAAGTTGACTTTTCTGTTGACAACAGGCCCAGAGGAATGATACTTGAGATCTTCAGGGAGCACTTAGTCAATGAATGTGGCTAAATACGGACAGCAAGTTAGAAGGAGATGAAAGAGGACAGAGGATAGAGACACGAGTTCAAGTCCCAGCACAACCATTTCCTGGTTTTGTAGGTACACGCGGCCAACTCGAACTTCAAGTGTCTCGGTGAACCCAGTGCTCCCTCTGCAGCCTAGATACTTTGCAGGATATTTGGGAGCATAGTGTAGGAAAGTGATATAGGGTATATGGTTAACTGTTGTGCACACATGGACAGATGGACAGACAAAAGGATGATTGATTGAGTGATTGATAAATAGATAGACAGATAGATAGATATAGGTACATATCGATTAGCACAAAGCTACTGCTCATAACAAGGAGAGCAATGGTTTAAGCACATTGCAAAAATACAAACAAAAAAGAAGAATGAAATCCAGTTTAAAAAGTGCAGTAAGCAGCCATAAGAAGAAAACAAATCCTATCATTTGCAATAACGTGGATGGAGCTAGAGGGTATTATGCTCAGTCAAATAGGCCAGGCGGAGAAATACATGTACCAAATGACTTCACTCATGTGTGGAGTATGATAACAAAGAAAAACTGAAGGAAAAGACAGCAGCAGTCTCACAGAACCCGAGAGTGGACCTATAGTTAACAAAGAGAAAGGGACTGGGTAGGGTTTGTGGGAAGGGAGTAATAAGTGCGGGGAAAAAGAATGGGGGCATTAGGATTAGCATGTATAATGTGTAGGGTGGGGTGTCATGGGTAGGGCTGTACAACACAGAGAAGACATGTAGTGATTCTACAGCATCTTAGTACATGCTGACGGAGAGCGGCTGTAACTGGTGTTTGGGGTGACTTGGTGAAGAGGGTAGACAGAATAACATAATTTTCTGCATGTGACTGTATATTAATGAGAACAAAAAGAATTTCAAAGTGCAGTAAGAGCACAGCTCTCAAATATCAGAATAAAAGTACAGCCTTTGAGTGCTCCAAACAAAAGACACAGGGTTAGAAGAACTGATGAAAACTCAAGACCACCTACGTGCTCCCTTACTGGAGACTCACTTGAGATCCAAGGACACAGACAAACTACAAGCTGAAGGGGCGGGGACAGGTACCCTACACAAGTGAAACTGAGAAACAAAGAAAGAAATGGATTCTGTTTTGGACCCCAGAGAGAGTCAGTAGAAAATAGCCCTATCTAGCCACTGTGAATTCTTTTTGTTTGGTTTCAGCAGTGCTCAGGCATAGATTTAGTGGTGCAGCAACTTCCTTCTCATTTCCTCTCACCACAACAAATGAATTGCTGTAATAATATGCGTCTGGGCATTTATAATCATTGCTTTTTATGATGTTCACGAATGTAAAGAAGTAATAACCAAATAAAGAGGGAAGTTTGGACACTCAAATAAACACTTCACTCCACAACACACTCTTTGTTCCCAACTGCTCCTGTCCAGAAATAGGTGTTAATTCATATTTGTCCCTCCACCTATCAGTAGTGATCACGCCAATGTCCCTCAAACATGGTGGTGTGCAAAGGGCCAAGTACACTTTTCTGTCGACAACAGGCCCAGACGAAGGATACTTGTGGTCTTCAGGGATCACTTACTCCCTGAATGTGGCTAAATAAATCAACAAGCGAGTAGGAATTATAAGAGGACAGAGGACAAAGATACGGGTTCAAGTCCTTTCACCTCCATTTACTGGTTTTGTAAGCACACTCTGCTGAATCTACCTTAAAGCGTATCGGTGAACACAGTGCTCTCCTTAGGGCTTAGTTACCTTGCAAGATTTCTGGAAGCATTATGTAGGGAAGAGACATTGGCTATGTTGTTAACTGTTCTGTACATAAGGATAGATGGGCAGACAAAAAGATGATTGTTTCATAGATAGATAGGTAGACAGATGACAGGTGAAAGAGAGATAGATAGGTACATAGATTAATAGATGATAGACATCATGGACAGATGATAGGAAGATAGATAGATAGATACATAGATAGATACATAGATACATAGATATATACATACTTAGATACATAGATAGACAGACAGACCTTTAGATAGGTAGATACAGATACATGTCGATTGACACAAAGCTACTGTTCATAACCATGAGTTGAATGGTGAATAACATAGCTAAACTACAAAAAAAAAGGAAGAATGAAATCCAGTTTAAAAAGTGCAGTAAGCAGCCTTAAGTAGAAAACAAATCCTACCATTTGCAATGACCTGGATGGAGCTAGACGGTAGTATGTTCAGAGAAATAGGCCAGGCCGAGAAAGACAAGTACCAAGTGTTTTCACTCATGTGTGGAGTATAACAACAAAGTAAATCTGAAGGAAAAAAACAGCAGCAGACTCAAAGAACCCGAGAGTTGACTAAAAGTTGACAAAGGGAAAAGGACTGGGCAGGGTGGGTCTGAAGGGAGGGATAAGTGTGAGGAGAAAGAATGGGGGCATTAGTTTTAGCATGTATAATGCTTGGGGTCGAGGGGGCATGGGGAGTGCTGTACGACACAGAGAATGCTAGTAGAGATCATATAGCATCTTACTACTCACTGATGGACAGCGACTGTAACGGGGTCTGTTGGGAGGGACATGGTGAAGGGGTCTACAGCATCCAACTACGCAGATCGACAGCGACTGAAGAGGTTTTTCGGGGGGACTTGGTGAAGGGGGGAGCATAGTAAACATAATGTTCTTCACGTGATTGTAGATTAATGATAAAAAAAATTCTTTAAGTGCAATAAGTGCACAGCTCTGAATCATCAGAATAAAAGGTCAGGCACTGAGTGCAGCAAACAAAAGTCACAGGGTTAAAAGAAGGGATGAAAACTCAAGACACCTACGTGCTTACTTACAGGAGACTCACTTGAGATCCAAGGACATAGACAAACTACAAGCCGAAGGTGTGTGGACAAGTACTCTACACGAGTGAAACTGAAAAACAAACAATCAAACAAATGGATTCTGTTTGATTCCCCTGGGACAGTCAGAAGAAAATAGCCCTATCTGGCCACCGTGAATTCTTTTTGTTTGGTTTCAGCCGTTCTCAGCCATTGATTTAGAGGTGCAGCAAAATACTAATTTTCTCTCTCCTCAACAACTGAGTTGCTGTAATAATAAGCATCTGGGCCTTTGAAATCAGTGGGTTTTATGATGTTCACGAAAGTGAAGATCTAATAACTACCTAAAGTGGGAAGTTTGGACACTCAAATAAACACGTCACCCCACAATACACTCTTAGCTCCCAACTGCTCCTATCTAGAAACTGGTGTTCCTTTTTATTTGACCCTCCGTCCTATCGGCGGTGATCACGCTGATGTCCTTCAAACATGGTGGTGAGCGAAGCAACAAGTTGACTTTTCTGTCGACAACAGGCCCAGAGGAATGATACTTGAGATCTTCAGGGAGCCCTTAGTCAATGAATGTGGCTAAATACAGACAGCAAGTTAGAAGGAGATGAAAGAGGACAGAGGATGGAGACAAGGGTTCAAGTCCCAGCACAAATATTACCTGGTTTTGTAGGTACACGCGGCCGACTCGAACTGCAAGTGTCTCGGTGAACCCAGTGGTCTCTCTACAGCCTAGATACTTTGCATGATTTTTGGAAGCATAGTGTAGGAAAGTGATATAGGATATATGGTTAACTGTTCTGTACACAAGGACAGATGGGCAGACAAAGAGATGATTGATTGATTGATTGATTGATAAATAGATAGACAGACAGATAGATAGATATAGGTACATATCGATTAACACAAATCTACTGCTCATAACCAGGAGAGCAATGGTGAAATCACATAGAGAAACTGCAAACAAAAAAGAAGAATGAAATCCAGATTAAAAAGTGCAGTAAGCAGCCATAAGAAGAAAACAATTCCTATCATTTGCAATAACGTGGATGGAGCTAGAGGGTATTATGCTCAGTCAAATATTCAAGGAGGAGAAATACATGTACCACATGATTTCACTCATGTGTGGAGTATGATAACAAAGAAAAACTGAAGGAAAAGACAGCAGCAGACTCACAGAACCCGAGAGTGGACTAACAGTTACCAAAGAGAAAGGGACTGGGTAGGGTTTGTGGTAAGGGAGTAATAAGGGCGGGGAAAAGAATGGGGTCATTCTGATTAGCATGTATAGTGTGTAACTAGGGGGTTCATTTTTACGGCTGCATAACACAGAGAAAACATGTAGTGATTCTACAGCATCTTAGAACATGCTGACGGACAGCGACTGTAACTGGCTTTTGCCGGGGACTTGGTGAAGGGTGTAGACTGGAAAACATAATGTTCTGCATGTGATTGTATATTAATGAGAACAAAAAGAATTTCAAAGTGCAGTAAGAGCACAGCTCTCAAATATCAGAATAAAAGTACAGGCTTTGAGTGCTCCAATCAAAAGACCCAGTGTTAGAAGTACTGATGAAAACTCAAGACCTCCTACGTGCTCCCTTACTGGAGACTCACTTGAGATCCAAGGACACAGACAAACTACAAGCTGAAGGGGCAGGAACAGATTACCTATATAAGTGAAAATAAGAAACAAACAAACAAATGAATTCTGTTTGAGTCCCCAGAGAGAGTCAGTAGATAAAGGCCCTATCTAGCCACCGTGAATTCTTTTGTTTGATTTCAGCAGTGCTCAGGCATAGATTTAGTGGTGCAGCAAGTTCCTTCTCATTTCCTCTCACCTCAACAAATGAATTGCTGTAATAATATGCGTCTGGGCTTTTAAAATCAATTCTTTTAATGTTGTTCATGAATGTAAAGAAGTAATAACCACCTAAGGAGGGAAGTTTGGACACTCAAATAAACACTTCACTCCATAACACACTCTTTGTTCCCAACTGCTCCTGTCCAGATATAGGTGTTCCTTTATATTTGTCCCTGCACCTATAAGCAGTGATCCCGCCGATGTCCCTCAAACATGGTGGTGTGCAAAGAACCAAGTACACTTTTCTTTCGACAACCGGACCAGACGAAGGATACTTGTGGTCTTCAGGTATCACTTACTCACTGAATGTGGCTAAATAAAGTCACCAAGCGAGCAGGAAGTATAAGGGGACAGAGGACAGAGATACAGGTTCAAGTCCTTTCACCTTCATTTACTGGTTTTGTAAGCACACGCGGCTGACTCTACATGAAAGTGTATCGGTGAACACAGTGCTCTCCTTATGGCTTAGATACCTTGCAAGATTTCTGGAAGCATAATGTAGGGAAGAGACATAAACTATGTTGTTAACTGTTCTGGACAGAAGGATAGATGGGCAGACAAAAAGATGATTGATTCATAGATAGATAGGTACACAGATGGAAATGAAATATAGATAGATAGGTACATATATTTTTAGATGATAGACGTCATAGACACAGGATAGGAAGATAGACAGATAGATACATAGATACATACATACATACATACATAGACAGACAGACCATTAGATAGATAGATACAGATACATATCGATTGACACAAAGCTATTTTTCATAACCAGGAGTTGAATGGTGAATAACATATCTAAACTACAAACAAAAAGGAAGAATGAAATCCAGTTTAAAAAGTGCAGTAAGCAGCCTTAAGAAGAAAACAAATCCTACCATTTCTAATGACCTGGATGGAGCTAGACGGTAGTATGTTCAGAGAAATAGGCCAGGCGGAGAAAGACAAGTACCAAGTGTTTTCACTCATGTGTGGATTATAACAACAAGGAAAATCTGAAGGAAAAAAACAGCAGCAGACTCACAGAACCCGAGAGTTGACTAAACGTTACCAAAGGGAAAAGGACTGGGCAGGGTGGGTCTGAAGTTAGGGATAAGTGTGAGGAGAAAGAATGGGGGCATTAGTTTTAGCATGTATAATGCTTGGGGTCGAGGGGGCATGGGGAGTGCTGTACAACACAGAGAAGGCTAGTAGAGATCATATAGCATCTTACTACTCACTGATGGACAGCGACTGTAACGGGGTCTGTTGGGAGGGACATGGTGAAGGGGTCTACAGCATCCAACTACGCAGATCGACAGCGACTGAAGAGGTTTTTCAGATGTACTTGGTGAAGGGGGGAGCATAGTAAACATAATGTTCTTCAATTGATTTTAGCTTAATGATAAAAAAAATTCTTTAAGTGCAATAAGTGCACAGCTCTGAATCATCAGAATAAAAGGTCAGGCACTGAGTGCAGCAAACAAAAGACACAGGGTTAAAAGAAGGGATGAAAACTCAAGACACGTACGTGCTCACTTACAGGAGACTCACTTGAGATCCAAGGACACAGACACACTACAAGCCGAAGGTGTGTGGACAAGTACCCTACACGAGTGAAACTGAAAAACAAACAATCAAACAAATGGATTCTGTGTGAGTCCATTGAGACAGTCAGAAGGAAATAGCCCTATCTGGCCTCCGTGAATTCTTTTTGTTTGGTTTCAGCCGTTCCCAGCCATTGATTTAGTGGTGCAGCAACATACTTCTCATTTTCTCTCACCTCGACAACTGAGTTGCTGTAATAATAAGCGTCTGGGCCTTTGAAATCAGTGGGTTTTATGATGTTCACGAATGGGAGGATCTAATAACTACCTAAAGAGGGAAGTTTGGACACTCAAATAAACACGTCACCCCACAAAACACTCTTAGCTCCCAACTGCTCCTGTCTAGAAATTGGTGTTCCTTTTTATTTGACCCTCCGTCCTATCGCCGGTGATCACGCTGATGTCCTTCAAACATGGTGGTGAGCAAAGAACAAGTTTTCTTTTCTCGAGACAACAGGCCCAGAGGAATGATACTTGTGGTCTTCAGGGAGCACTTAGTCAAAGAATGTGGCTAAATACAGACAGTAAGTTAGAAGGAGATGAAAGAAGACAGAGGATAGAGACACGGGTTCAAGTCCCGGCACAACTATTTCCTGGTTTTGTAGGTACACGCGGCCGCCTCGAACTGCAAGTTTCTCGGTGAACCCAGTGGTCTCTCTACAGCCTAGATACTTTGCAGGATTTTTGGAAGCATAGTGTAGGAATGTGATATAGGATATATGATTAACTGTTCTGTACACAAGGACAGATGGGCAGACAAAAAGATGATTGATTGATTGATTGATTGATAAATAGATAGACAGACAGATAGATAGATATAGGTACATATCGATTAACACAAAGCTACTGCTCATAACCAGGAGAGCAATGGTGAAAGCACATAGCGAAACTACAAACAAAAAAGAAGAATGAAATCCAGTTTAAAAAGTTCAGTAGGCAGCCGTAAGAAGAAAACAAATCCTATTATTTGCAATAACGTGGATGGAGCTAGAGGGTATTATGCTCAGTCAAATATTCAAGGAGGAGAAATACATGTACCAAATGATTTCACTCATGTGTGGAGTATGATAACAAAGAAAAACTGAAGGAAAAGACAGCAGCAGACTCACAGAACCCGAGAGTGGACTAACAGTTACCAAAGAGAAAGGGACTGGGGAGGGTTTTTGGGAAGGGAGTAATAAGGGCGGGGAAAAAGAATGGGGGCATTAGGATTAGCATGTATAGTGTGTAACTTGGGGGGTCATTTGTACGGCTGCATAACACAGAGAAGACATGTAGTGATTCTACAGCATCTTAGTACACGCTGACGGACAGCGACTGTAACTGGCTTTTGCCGGGGACTTGGTGAAAGGTGTAGACTGGAAAACATAATGTTCTGCATGTGATTGTATATTAATGAGAACAAAAAGAATTTCAAAGTGCAGTAAGAGCACAGCTCTCAAATATCAGAATAAATAAAAGTACAGGCTTGAGTGCTTCAATCAAAAGACCCAGTGTTAGAAGAACTGATGAAAACGCAAGATCTCCTACGTGCTCCCTTACTGGAGACTCACTTGAGATCCAAGGACACAGACAAACTACAAGCTGAAGGGGCGGGGACAGATTACCTATACAAGTGAAAATAAGAAACAAACAAACAAATGAATTCTGTTTGAGTCCCCAGAGAGAGTCAGTAGAAAATAGCCCTATCTAGCCACCGTGAATTCTTTTTGTTTGATTTCAGCAGTGCTCAGGCATAGATTTAGTGGTGCAGCAAGTTCCTTCTCATTTCCTCTCACCTCAACAAATGAATTGCTGTAATAATATGCGTCTGGGCTTCTAAAATCATTGCTTTTTATGATGTTCACGAATGTAAAGAAGTAATAACCACCTAAGGAGGGAAGTTTGGACCCTCAAATAAACACTTCACTCCACAACACACTCTTTGTTCCCAACTGCTCCTGTCCAGAAATAGGTGTTCCTTTATAATTGTCCCTGCACCTATCAGCAGTGCTCACGCCGATGTCCCTCAAACATGGTGGTGTGCAAAGAAGCAAGTACACTTTTCTTTCGACAACCGGACCAGACGAAGGATACTTGTGGTCTTCAGGGATCACTTACTCACTGAATGTGGCTAAATAAAGTCACCAAGCGAGCAGGAAGTATGAGAGGACAGAGGACAGAGATACAGGTTCAAGTCCTTTCACCTCCATTTACTGGTTTTGTAAGCACACGCGGCTGACTCTACCTGAAAGTGTATCGGTGAACACAGTGCTCTCCTTATGGCTTAGTTACCTTGCAAGATTTCTGGAAGCATAATGTAGGGAAGAGACATAGGCTATGTTGTTAACTGTTCTGTACAGAAGGATAGATGGGCAGACAAAAAGATGATTGATTCATAGATAGATAGGTACACAGACGACAGATGAAAGATATATAGATAGGTACATGGATTGATAGATGATAGACATCATAGATAGATGATAGGAAGATAGATAGATACATAGATACATAGATACATACATACATACATACGTAGAAACATAGGTAGACAGACAGACCATTAGATAGATAGATACAGATACATATCGATTGACACAAAGCTATTGTTCATAACCAGGAGTTGAATGGTGAATAACATAGCTATACTACAAACAAAAAGGAAGAATGAAATCCAGTTTTAAAAGTGCAGTAAGCAGCCTTAAGAAGAAAACAAATCCTACCATTTGTAATGACCTGGATGGAGCTAGACGGTAGTATGTTCAGAGAAATAGGCCAGGCGGAGAAAGACAAGTACCAAGTGTTTTCACTCATGTGTGTAGTACAACAACAAAGAAAAACTGAAGGAGAAAAACAGCAGCAGACTCACAGAACCCGAGAGTTGACTAAAAGTTACCAAAGGGAAAAGGACTGGGCAGGGTTGGTCTGAAGGGAGGGATAAGTGTGAGGAGAAAGAATGGGGGCATTAGTTTTAGCATGTATAATGCTTTGGGTCGAGGGGTCATGGGGAGTGCTGTACAACACAGAGAAGGCTAGTAGAGATCATATAGCATCTTACTACTCACTGATGGACAGCGACTGTAATGGGGTCTGTTGGGAGGGACATGGTGAAGGGGTCTACAGCATCCAACTACGCAGATCGACAGCGACTGAAGAGGTTTTTCAGATGTACTTGGTGAAGGGGGGAGCATAGTAAACATAATGTTCTTCAATTGATTTTAGCTTAATGATAAAAAAATTCTTTAAGTGCAATAAGTGCACAGCTCTGAATCATCAGAATAAAAGGTCAGGCACTGAGTGCAGCAAAGAAAAGACACAGGGTTAAAAGAAGGGATGAAAACTCAAGACACGTACGTGCTCACTTACAGGAGACTCACTTGAGATCCAAGGACACAGACACACTACAAGCCGAAGGTGTGTGGACAAGTACCCTACACGAGTGAAACTGAAAAACAAACAATCAAACAAATGGATTCTGTGTGAGTCCATTGAGACAGTCAGAAGGAAATAGCCCTATCTGGCCTCCGTGAATTCTTTTTGTTTGGTTTCAGCCGTTCCCAGCCATTGATTTAGTGGTGCAGCAACATACTTCTCATTTTCTCTCACCTCGACAACTGAGTTGCTGTAATAATAAGCGTCTGGGCCTTTGAAATCAGTGGGTTTTATGATGTTCACGAATGGGAGGATCTAATAACTAC
Organism: Manis pentadactyla; assembly: GCF_030020395.1. Lineage (NCBI taxonomy): Eukaryota > Metazoa > Chordata > Mammalia > Pholidota > Manidae > Manis > Manis pentadactyla. The sequence continues at coordinate 507,983 of NW_026644629.1, forward strand.
CTAAAGAGGGAAGTTTGGACACTCAAATAAACACGTCACCCCACAAAACACTCTTAGCTCCCAACTGCTCCTGTCTAGAAATTGGTGTTCCTTTTTATTTGACCCTCCGTCCTATCGCCGGTGATCACGCTGATGTCCTTCAAACATGGTGGTGAGCAAAGAACAAGTTTTCTTTTCTCGAGACAACAGGCCCAGAGGAATGATACTTGTGGTCTTCAGGGAGCACTTAGTCAAAGAATGTGGCTAAATACAGACAGTAAGTTAGAAGGAGATGAAAGAAGACAGAGGATAGAGACACGGGTTCAAGTCCCGGCACAACTATTTCCTGGTTTTGTAGGTACACGCGGCCGCCTCGAACTGCAAGTGTCTCGGTGAACCCAGTGGTCTCTCTACAGCCTAGATACTTTGCAGGATTTTTGGAAGCATAGTGTAGGAAAGTGATATAGGATATATGGTTAACTGTTCTGTACACAAGGACAGATGGGCAGACAAAAAGATGATTGATTGATTGATTGATTGATTGATAAAAAGATAGACAGACAGATAGATAGATATAGGTACATATCGATTAACACAAAGCTACTGCTCATATCCAGGAGAGCAATGGTGAAATCACATAGAGAAACTACAAACAAAAAAGAAGAATGAAATCCAGTTTCAAAAGTGCAGTAAGCAGCCATAAGAAGAAAACATTTCCTATCATTTGCAGTAACGTGGATGGAGCTAGAGGGTATTATGCTCAGTCAAATATTCAAGGAGGAGAAATACATGTACCACATGATTTCACTCATGTGTGGAGTATGATAACAAAGAAAAACTGAAGGAAAAGACAGCAGCAGACTCACAGAACCCGAGAGTGGACTAACAGTTACCAAAGAGAAAGGGACTGGGGAGGGTTTGTGGGAAGGGAGTAATAAGGGCGGGGAAAAGAATGGGGTCATTAGGATTAGCATGTATAGTGTGTAACTAGGGGGTTCATTTGTACGGCTGCATAACACAGAGAAAACATGTAGTGATTCTACAGCAACTTAGAACACGCTGACGGACAGCTACTGTAACTGGCTTTTGCCGGGGACTTGGTGAAGGGTGTAGACTGGAAAACATAATGTTGTGCATGTGATTTTATATTAATGAGAACAAAAAGAATTTCAAAGTGCAGTAAGAGCACAGCTCTCAAATATCAGAATAAAAGTACAGGCTTTGAGTGCTCCAATCAAAAGACCCAGTGTTAGAAGTACTGATGAAAACTCAAGACCTCCTACGTGCTCCCTTACTGGAGACTCACTTGAGATCCAAGGACACAGACAAACTACAAGCTGAAGGGGCGGGGACAGATTACCTATACAAGTGAAAATAAGAAACAAACAAACAAATGAATTCTGTTTGAGTCCCCAGAGAGAGTCAGTAGAAAAAGGCCCTATCTAGCCACCGTGAATTCTTTTGTTTGATTTCAGCAGTGCTCAGGCATAGATTTAGTGGTGCAGCAAGTTCCTTCTCACTTCCTCTCACCTCAACAAATGAATTGCTGTAATAATATGCGTCTGGGCTTTTAAAATCAATTCTTTTTATGATGTTCACGAATGTAAAGAAGTAATAACCACCTAAGGAGGGAAGTTTGGACCCTCAAATAAACACTTCACTCCACAACACACTCTTTGTTCCCAACTGCTCCTGTCCAGATATAGGTGTTCCTTTATATTTGACCCTGCACCTATCAGCAGTGATCCCGCCGATGTCCCTCAAACATGGTGTTGTGCAAAGAACCAAGTACACTTTTCTTTCGACAACCGGACCAGACGAAGGATACTTGTGGTCTTCAGGGATCACTTACTCACTGAATGTGGCTAAATAAATTCAACAAGCGAGCAGGAAGTATAAGAGGACAGAGGACAGAGATGCAGGTTCAAGTCCTTTCACCTTCATTTACTGGTTTTGTAAGCACACGCGGCTGACTCTACATGAAAGTGTATCGGTGAACACAGTTCTCTCCTTATGGCTTAGTTACCTTGCAAGATTTCTGGAAGCATAATGTAGGGAAGAGACATAGGCTATGTTGTTAACTGTTCTGTACAGAAGGATAGATGGGCAGACAAAAATATGATTGAATCATAGATAGATAGGTACACAGATGACAGATGAAAGATAGATAGATAGGTACATAGATTGATAGACGAAAGACATCATAGATAGATGATAGGAAGAGAGATAGATAGATAGATACATAGATACATACATACATGCATACATAGAAACATAGATAGACAGACAGACCATTAGATAGATAGATACAGATACATATGGATTGACACAAAGCTATTGTTCATAACCAGGAGTTGAATGGTGAATAACATAGCTAAACTACAAACGAAAAGAAGAATGAAATCCAGTTTAAAAAGTGCAGTAAGCAGCCTTAAGAAGAAAACCAATCCTACCATTTGTAATGACCTGGATGGAGCTAGACGGTAGTATGTTCAGAGAAATAGGCCAGGCGGAGAAAGACAAGTACCAAGTGTTTTCACTCATGTGTGGAGTATAACAACAAAGAAAAACTGAAGGAAAAAAACAGCAGCAGACACACAGAACCCGAGAGTTGACTAAAAGTTACCAAAGGGAAAAGGACTGGGCAGGGTGGGTCTGAAGGGAGATATAAGTGTGAGGAGAAAGAATGGGGGCATTAGTTTTAGCATGTATAATGCTTGGGGTCGAGGGGCATTTTCCAGAGCTGTACAACACAGAGAAGGCTAGTAGAGATCATATAGCATCTTACTACTCACTGATGGACAGCGACTGTAACGGGGTCTGTTGGGAGGGACATGGTGAAGGGGTCTACAGCATCCAACTACGCAGATCGACAGCGACTGAAGAGGTTTTTCAGATGTACTTGGTGAAGGGGGGAGCATAGTAAACATAATGTTCTTCAATTGATTTTAGCTTAATGATAAAAAAAATTCTTTAAGTGCAATAAGTGCACAGCTCTGAATCATCAGAATAAAAGGTCAGGCACTGAGTGCAGCAAACAAAAGACACAGGGTTAAAAGAAGGGATGAAAACTCAAGACACGTACGTGCTCACTTACAGGAGACTCACTTGAGATCCAAGGACACAGACACACTACAAGCCGAAGGTGTGTGGACAAGTACCCTACACGAGTGAAACTGAAAAACAAACAATCAAACAAATGGATTCTGTGTGAGTCCATTGAGACAGTCAGAAGGAAATAGCCCTATCTGGCCTCCGTGAATTCTTTTTGTTTGGTTTCAGCCGTTCCCAGCCATTGATTTAGTGGTGCAGCAACATACTTCTCATTTTCTCTCACCTCGACAACTGAGTTGCTGTAATAATAAGCGTCTGGGCCTTTGAAATCAGTGGGTTTTATGATGTTCACGAATGGGAGGATCTAATAACTACCTAAAGAGGGAAGTTTGGACACTCAAATAAACACGTCACCCCACAAAACACTCTTAGCTCCCAACTGCTCCTGTCTAGAAATTGGTGTTCCTTTTTATTTGACCCTCCGTCCTATCGCCGGTGATCACGCTGATGTCCTTCAAACATGGTGGTGAGCAAAGAACAAGTTTTCTTTTCTCGAGACAACAGGCCCAGAGGAATGATACTTGTGGTCTTCAGGGAGCACTTAGTCAAAGAATGTGGCTAAATACAGACAGTAAGTTAGAAGGAGATGAAAGAAGACAGAGGATAGAGACACGGGTTCAAGTCCCGGCACAACTATTTCCTGGTTTTGTAGGTACACGCGGCCGCCTCGAACTGCAAGTGTCTCGGTGAACCCAGTGGTCTCTCTACAGCCTAGATACTTTGCAGGAATTTTGGAAGCATAGTGTAGGAAAGTGATATAGGATATATGGTTAACTGTTCTGTACACAAGGACAGATGGGCAGACAAAAAGATGATTGATTGATTGATTGATTGATTGATAAATAGATAGACAGACAGATAGATAGATATAGGTACATATCGATTAACACAAAGCTACTGCTCATAACCAGGAGAGCAATGGTGAAAGCACATAGCGAAACTACAAACAAAAAAGAAGAATGAAATCCAGTTTAAAAAGTTCAGTAGGCAGCCGTAAGAAGAAAACAAATCCTATTATTTGCAATAACGTGGATGGAGCTAGAGGGTATTATGCTCAGTCAAATATTCAAGGAGGAGAAATACATGTACCAAATGATTTCACTCATGTGTGGAGTATGATAACAAAGAAAAACTGAAGGAAAAGACAGCAGCAGACTCACAGAACCCGAGAGTGGACTAACAGTTACCAAAGAGAAAGGGACTGGGGAGGGTTTTTGGGAAGGGAGTAATAAGGGCGGGGAAAAAGAATGGGGGCATTAGGATTAGCATGTATAGTGTGTAACTTGGGGGGTCATTTGTACGGCTGCATAACACAGAGAAGACATGTAGTGATTCTATAGCATCTTAGTACACGCTGACGGACAGCGACTGTAACTGGCTTTTGCCGGGGACTTGGTGAAGGGTGTAGACTGGAAAACATAATGTTCTGCATGTGATTGTATATTAATGAGAACAAAAAGAATTTCAAAGTGCAGTAAGAGCACAGCTCTCAAATATCAGAATAAAAGTACAGGCTTTGAGTGCTTCAATCAAAAGACCCAGTGTTAGAAGAACTGATGAAAACGCAAGATCTCCTACGTGCTCCCTTACTGGAGACTCACTTGAGATCCAAGGACACAGACAAACTACAAGCTGAAGGGGCGGGGACAGATTACCTATACAAGTGAAAATAAGAAACAAACAAACAAATGAATTCTGTTTGAGTCCCCAGAGAGAGTCAGTAGAAAATAGCCCTATCTAGCCACCGTGAATTCTTTTTGTTTGATTTCAGCAGTGCTCAGGCATAGATTTAGTGGTGCAGCAAGTTCCTTCCCATTTCCTCTCACCTCAACAAATGAATTGCTGTAATAATATGCGTCTGGGCTTCTAAAATCATTGCTTTTTATGATGTTCACGAATGTAAAGAAGTAATAACCACCTAAGGAGGGAAGTTTGGACCCTCAAATAAACACTTCACTCCACAACACACTCTTTGTTCCCAACTGCTCCTGTCCAGAAATAGGTGTTCCTTTATAATTGTCCCTGCACCTATCAGCAGTGCTCACGCCGATGTCCCTCAAACATGGTGGTGTGCAAAGAAGCAAGTACACTTTTCTTTCGACAACCGGACCAGACGAAGGATACTTGTGGTCTTCAGGGATCACTTACTCACTGAATGTGGCTAAATAAAGTCACCAAGCGAGCAGGAAGTATGAGAGGACAGAGGACAGAGATACAGGTTCAAGTCCTTTCACCTCCATTTACTGCTTTTGTAAGCACACGCGGCTGACTCTACCTGAAAGTGTATCGGTGAACACAGTGCTCTCCTTATGGCTTAGTTACCTTGCAAGATTTCTGGAAGCATAATGTAGGGAAGAGACATAGGCTATGTTGTTAACTGTTCTGTACAGAAGGATAGATGGGCAGACAAAAAGATGATTGATTCATAGATAGATAGGTACACAGATGACAGATGAAAGATAGATAGATAGGTACATGGATTGATAGATGATAGACATCATAGATAGATGATAGGAAGATAGATAGATACATAGATACATAGATACATACATACATACATACGTAGAAACATAGGTAGACAGACAGACCATTAGATAGATAGATACAGATACATATCGATTGACACAAAGCTATTGTTCATAACCAGGAGTTGAATGGTGAATAACATAGCTAAACTACAAACAAAAAGGAAGAATGAAATCCAGTTTTAAAAGTGCAGTAAGCAGCCTTAAGAAGAAAACAAATCCTACCATTTGTAATGACCTGGATGGAGCTAGACGGTAGTATGTTCAGAGAAATAGGCCAGGCGGAGAAAGACAAGTACCAAGTGTTTTCACTCATGTGTGTAGTACAACAACAAAGAAAAACTGAAGGAGAAAAACAGCAGCAGACTCACAGAACCCGAGAGTTGACTAAAAGTTACCAAAGGGAAAAGGACTGGGCAGGGTTGGTCTGAAGGGAGGGATAAGTGTGAGGAGAAAGAATGGGGGCATTAGTTTTAGCATGTATAATGCTTTGGGTCGAGGGGTCATGGGGAGTGCTGTACAACACAGAGAAGGCTAGTAGAGATCATATAGCATCTTACTACTCACTGATGGACAGCGACTGTAATGGGGTCTGTTGGGAGGGACATGGTGAAGGGGTCTACAGCATCCAACTACGCAGATCGACAGCGACTGAAGAGGTTTTTCAGATGTACTTGGTGAAGGGGGGAGCATAGTAAACATAATGTTCTTCAATTGATTTTAGCTTAATGATAAAAAAAATTCTTTAAGTGCAATAAGTGCACAGCTCTGAATCATCAGAATAAAAGGTCAGGCACTGAGTGCAGCAAACAAAAGACACAGGGTTAAAAGAAGGGATGAAAACTCAAGACACGTACATGCTCACTTACAGGAGACTCACTTGAGATCCAAGGACACAGACACACTACAAGCCGAAGGTGTGTGGACAAGTACCCTACACGAGTGAAACTGAAAAACAAACAATCAAACAAATGGATTCTGTGTGAGTCCATTGAGACAGTCAGAAGGAAATAGCCCTATCTGGCCTCCGTGAATTCTTTTTGTTTGGTTTCAGCCGTTCCCAGCCATTGATTTAGTGGTGCAGCAACATACTTCTCATTTTCTCTCACCTCGACAACTGAGTTGCTGTAATAATAAGCGTCTGGGCCTTTGAAATCAGTGGGTTTTATGATGTTCACGAATGGGAGGATCTAATAACTACCTAAAGAGGGAAGTTTGGACACTCAAATAAACACGTCACCCCACAAAACACTCTTAGCTCCCAACTGCTCCTGTCTAGAAATTGGTGTTCCTTTTTATTTGACCCTCCGTCCTATCGCCGGTGATCACGCTGATGTCCTTCAAACATGGTGGTGAGCAAAGAACAAGTTTTCTTTTCTCGAGACAACAGGCCCAGAGGAATGATACTTGTGGTCTTCAGGGAGCACTTAGTCAAAGAATGTGGCTAAATACAGACAGTAAGTTAGAAGGAGATGAAAGAAGACAGAGGATAGAGACACGGGTTCAAGTCCCGGCACAACTATTTCCTGGTTTTGTAGGTACACGCGGCCGCCTCGAACTGCAAGTGTCTCGGTGAACCCAGTGGTCTCTCTACAGCCTAGATACTTTGCAGGATTTTTGGAAGCATAGTGTAGGAAAGTGATATAGGATATATGGTTAACTGTTCTGTACACAAGGACAGATGGGCAGACAAAAAGATGATTGATTGATTGATTGATTGATTGATAAAAAGATAGACAGACAGATAGATAGATATAGGTACATATCGATTAACACAAAGCTACTGCTCATATCCAGGAGAGCAATGGTGAAATCACATAGAGAAACTACAAACAAAAAAGAAGAATGAAATCCAGTTTCAAAAGTGCAGTAAGCAGCCATAAGAAGAAAACATTTCCTATCATTTGCAGTAACGTGGATGGAGCTAGAGGGTATTATGCTCAGTCAAATATTCAAGGAGGAGAAATACATGTACCACATGATTTCACTCATGTGTGGAGTATGATAACAAAGAAAAACTGAAGGAAAAGACAGCAGCAGACTCACAGAACCCGAGAGTGGACTAACAGTTACCAAAGAGAAAGGGACTGGGGAGGGTTTGTGGGAAGGGAGTAATAAGGGCGGGGAAAAGAATGGGGTCATTAGGATTAGCATGTATAGTGTGTAACTAGGGGGTTCATTTGTACGGCTGCATAACACAGAGAAAACATGTAGTGATTCTACAGCAACTTAGAACACGCTGACGGACAGCTACTGTAACTGGCTTTTGCCGGGGACTTGGTGAAGGGTGTAGACTGGAAAACATAATGTTGTGCATGTGATTTTATATTAATGAGAACAAAAAGAATTTCAAAGTGCAGTAAGAGCACAGCTCTCAAATATCAGAATAAAAGTACAGGCTTTGAGTGCTCCAATCAAAAGACCCAGTGTTAGAAGTACTGATGAAAACTCAAGACCTCCTACGTGCTCCCTTACTGGAGACTCACTTGAGATCCAAGGACACAGACAAACTACAAGCTGAAGGGGCGGGGACAGATTACCTATACAAGTGAAAATAAGAAACAAACAAACAAATGAATTCTGTTTGAGTCCCCAGAGAGAGTCAGTAGAAAAAGGCCCTATCTAGCCACCGTGAATTCTTTTGTTTGATTTCAGCAGTGCTCAGGCATAGATTTAGTGGTGCAGCAAGTTCCTTCTCACTTCCTCTCACCTCAACAAATGAATTGCTGTAATAATATGCGTCTGGGCTTTTAAAATCAATTCTTTTTATGATGTTCACGAATGTAAAGAAGTAATAACCACCTAAGGAGGGAAGTTTGGACCCTCAAATAAACACTTCACTCCACAACACACTCTTTGTTCCCAACTGCTCCTGTCCAGATATAGGTGTTCCTTTATATTTGACCCTGCACCTATCAGCAGTGATCCCGCCGATGTCCCTCAAACATGGTGTTGTGCAAAGAACCAAGTACACTTTTCTTTCGACAACCGGACCAGACGAAGGATACTTGTGGTCTTCAGGGATCACTTACTCACTGAATGTGGCTAAATAAATTCAACAAGCGAGCAGGAAGTATAAGAGGACAGAGGACAGAGATGCAGGTTCAAGTCCTTTCACCTTCATTTACTGGTTTTGTAAGCACACGCGGCTGACTCTACATGAAAGTGTATCGGTGAACACAGTTCTCTCCTTATGGCTTAGTTACCTTGCAAGATTTCTGGAAGCATAATGTAGGGAAGAGACATAGGCTATGTTGTTAACTGTTCTGTACAGAAGGATAGATGGGCAGACAAAAATATGATTGAATCATAGATAGATAGGTACACAGATGACAGATGAAAGATAGATAGATAGGTACATAGATTGATAGACGAAAGACATCATAGATAGATGATAGGAAGAGAGATAGATAGATAGATACATAGATACATACATACATACATACATAGAAACATAGATAGACAGACAGACCATTAGATAGATAGATACAGATACATATGGATTGACACAAAGCTATTGTTCATAACCAGGAGTTGAATGGTGAATAACATAGCTAAACTACAAACGAAAAGAAGAATGAAATCCAGTTTAAAAAGTGCAGTAAGCAGCCTTAAGAAGAAAACCAATCCTACCATTTGTAATGACCTGGATGGAGCTAGACGGTAGTATGTTCAGAGAAATAGGCCAGGCGGAGAAAGACAAGTACCAAGTGTTTTCACTCATGTGTGGAGTATAACAACAAAGAAAAACTGAAGGAAAAAAACAGCAGCAGACACACAGAACCCGAGAGTTGACTAAAAGTTACCAAAGGGAAAAGGACTGGGCAGGGTGGGTCTGAAGGGAGATATAAGTGTGAGGAGAAAGAATGGGGGCATTAGTTTTAGCATGTATAATGCTTGGGGTCGAGGGGCATTTTCCAGAGCTGTACAACACAGAGAAGGCTAGTAGAGATCATATAGCATCTTACTACTCACTGATGGACAGCGACTGTAACGGGGTCTGTTGGGAGGGACATGGTGAAGGGGTCTACAGCATCCAACTACGCAGATCGACAGCGACTGAAGAGGTTTTTCAGATGTACTTGGTGAAGGGGGGAGCATAGTAAACATAATGTTCTTCAATTGATTTTAGCTTAATGATAAAAAAAATTCTTTAAGTGCAATAAGTGCACAGCTCTGAATCATCAGAATAAAAGGTCAGGCACTGAGTGCAGCAAACAAAAGACACAGGGTTAAAAGAAGGGATGAAAACTCAAGACACGTACGTGCTCACTTACAGGAGACTCACTTGAGATCCAAGGACACAGACACACTACAAGCCGAAGGTGTGTGGACAAGTACCCTACACGAGTGAAACTGAAAAACAAACAATCAAACAAATGGATTCTGTGTGAGTCCATTGAGACAGTCAGAAGGAAATAGCCCTATCTGGCCTCCGTGAATTCTTTTTGTTTGGTTTCAGCCGTTCCCAGCCATTGATTTAGTGGTGCAGCAACATACTTCTCATTTTCTCTCACCTCGACAACTGAGTTGCTGTAATAATAAGCGTCTGGGCCTTTGAAATCAGTGGGTTTTATGATGTTCACGAATGGGAGGATCTAATAACTACCTAAAGAGGGAAGTTTGGACACTCAAATAAACACGTCACCCCACAAAACACTCTTAGCTCCCAACTGCTCCTGTCTAGAAATTGGTGTTCCTTTTTATTTGACCCTCCGTCCTATCGCCGGTGATCACGCTGATGTCCTTCAAACATGGTGGTGAGCAAAGAACAAGTTTTCTTTTCTCGAGACAACAGGCCCAGAGGAATGATACTTGTGGTCTTCAGGGAGCACTTAGTCAAAGAATGTGGCTAAATACAGACAGTAAGTTAGAAGGAGATGAAAGAAGACAGAGGATAGAGACACGGGTTCAAGTCCCGGCACAACTATTTCCTGGTTTTGTAGGTACACGCGGCCGCCTCGAACTGCAAGTGTCTCGGTGAACCCAGTGGTCTCTCTACAGCCTAGATACTTTGCAGGAATTTTGGAAGCATAGTGTAGGAAAGTGATATAGGATATATGGTTAACTGTTCTGTACACAAGGACAGATGGGCAGACAAAAAGATGATTGATTGATTGATTGATTGATTGATAAATAGATAGACAGACAGATAGATAGATATAGGTACATATCGATTAACACAAAGCTACTGCTCATAACCAGGAGAGCAATGGTGAAAGCACATAGCGAAACTACAAACAAAAAAGAAGAATGAAATCCAGTTTAAAAAGTTCAGTAGGCAGCCGTAAGAAGAAAACAAATCCTATTATTTGCAATAACGTGGATGGAGCTAGAGGGTATTATGCTCAGTCAAATATTCAAGGAGGAGAAATACATGTACCAAATGATTTCACTCATGTGTGGAGTATGATAACAAAGAAAAACTGAAGGAAAAGACAGCAGCAGACTCACAGAACCCGAGAGTGGACTAACAGTTACCAAAGAGAAAGGGACTGGGGAGGGTTTTTGGGAAGGGAGTAATAAGGGCGGGGAAAAAGAATGGGGGCATTAGGATTAGCATGTATAGTGTGTAACTTGGGGGGTCATTTGTACGGCTGCATAACACAGAGAAGACATGTAGTGATTCTATAGCATCTTAGTACACGCTGACGGACAGCGACTGTAACTGGCTTTTGCCGGGGACTTGGTGAAGGGTGTAGACTGGAAAACATAATGTTCTGCATGTGATTGTATATTAATGAGAACAAAAAGAATTTCAAAGTGCAGTAAGAGCACAGCTCTCAAATATCAGAATAAAAGTACAGGCTTTGAGTGCTTCAATCAAAAGACCCAGTGTTAGAAGAACTGATGAAAACGCAAGATCTCCTACGTGCTCCCTTACTGGAGACTCACTTGAGATCCAAGGACACAGACAAACTACAAGCTGAAGGGGCGGGGACAGATTACCTATACAAGTGAAAATAAGAAACAAACAAACAAATGAATTCTGTTTGAGTCCCCAGAGAGAGTCAGTAGAAAATAGCCCTATCTAGCCACCGTGAATTCTTTTTGTTTGATTTCAGCAGTGCTCAGGCATAGATTTAGTGGTGCAGCAAGTTCCTTCCCATTTCCTCTCACCTCAACAAATGAATTGCTGTAATAATATGCGTCTGGGCTTCTAAAATCATTGCTTTTTATGATGTTCACGAATGTAAAGAAGTAATAACCACCTAAGGAGGGAAGTTTGGACCCTCAAATAAACACTTCACTCCACAACACACTCTTTGTTCCCAACTGCTCCTGTCCAGAAATAGGTGTTCCTTTATAATTGTCCCTGCACCTATCAGCAGTGCTCACGCCGATGTCCCTCAAACATGGTGGTGTGCAAAGAAGCAAGTACACTTTTCTTTCGACAACCGGACCAGACGAAGGATACTTGTGGTCTTCAGGGATCACTTACTCACTGAATGTGGCTAAATAAAGTCACCAAGCGAGCAGGAAGTATGAGAGGACAGAGGACAGAGATACAGGTTCAAGTCCTTTCACCTCCATTTACTGCTTTTGTAAGCACACGCGGCTGACTCTACCTGAAAGTGTATCGGTGAACACAGTGCTCTCCTTATGGCTTAGTTACCTTGCAAGATTTCTGGAAGCATAATGTAGGGAAGAGACATAGGCTATGTTGTTAACTGTTCTGTACAGAAGGATAGATGGGCAGACAAAAAGATGATTGATTCATAGATAGATAGGTACACAGATGACAGATGAAAGATAGATAGATAGGTACATGGATTGATAGATGATAGACATCATAGATAGATGATAGGAAGATAGATAGATACATAGATACATAGATACATACATACATACATACGTAGAAACATAGGTAGACAGACAGACCATTAGATAGATAGATACAGATACATATCGATTGACACAAAGCTATTGTTCATAACCAGGAGTTGAATGGTGAATAACATAGCTAAACTACAAACAAAAAGGAAGAATGAAATCCAGTTTTAAAAGTGCAGTAAGCAGCCTTAAGAAGAAAACAAATCCTACCATTTGTAATGACCTGGATGGAGCTAGACGGTAGTATGTTCAGAGAAATAGGCCAGGCGGAGAAAGACAAGTACCAAGTGTTTTCACTCATGTGTGTAGTACAACAACAAAGAAAAACTGAAGGAGAAAAACAGCAGCAGACTCACAGAACCCGAGAGTTGACTAAAAGTTACCAAAGGGAAAAGGACTGGGCAGGGTTGGTCTGAAGGGAGGGATAAGTGTGAGGAGAAAGAATGGGGGCATTAGTTTTAGCATGTATAATGCTTTGGGTCGAGGGGTCATGGGGAGTGCTGTACAACACAGAGAAGGCTAGTAGAGATCATATAGCATCTTACTACTCACTGATGGACAGCGACTGTAATGGGGTCTGTTGGGAGGGACATGGTGAAGGGGTCTACAGCATCCAACTACGCAGATCAACAGCGACTGAAGAGGTTTTTCAGATGTACTTGGTGAAGGGGGGAGCATAGTAAACATAATGTTCTTCAATTGATTTTAGCTTAATGATAAAAAAAATTCTTTAAGTGCAATAAGTGCACAGCTCTGAATCATCAGAATAAAAGGTCAGGCACTGAGTGCAGCAAACAAAAGACACAGGGTTAAAAGAAGGGATGAAAACTCAAGACACGTACATGCTCACTTACAGGAGACTCACTTGAGATCCAAGGACACAGACACACTACAAGCCGAAGGTGTGTGGACAAGTACCCTACACGAGTGAAACTGAAAAACAAACAATCAAACAAATGGATTCTGTGTGAGTCCATTGAGACAGTCAGAAGGAAATAGCCCTATCTGGCCTCCGTGAATTCTTTTTGTTTGGTTTCAGCCGTTCCCAGCCATTGATTTAGTGGTGCAGCAACATACTTCTCATTTTCTCTCACCTCGACAACTGAGTTGCTGTAATAATAAGCGTCTGGGCCTTTGAAATCAGTGGGTTTTATGATGTTCACGAATGGGAGGATCTAATAACTACCTAAAGAGGGAAGTTTGGACACTCAAATAAACACGTCACCCCACAAAACACTCTTAGCTCCCAACTGCTCCTGTCTAGAAATTGGTGTTCCTTTTTATTTGACCCTCCGTCCTATCGCCGGTGATCACGCTGATGTCCTTCAAACATGGTGGTGAGCAAAGAACAAGTTTTCTTTTCTCGAGACAACAGGCCCAGAGGAATGATACTTGTGGTCTTCAGGGAGCACTTAGTCAAAGAATGTGGCTAAATACAGACAGTAAGTTAGAAGGAGATGAAAGAAGACAGAGGATAGAGACACGGGTTCAAGTCCCGGCACAACTATTTCCTGGTTTTGTAGGTACACGCGGCCGCCTCGAACTGCAAGTGTCTCGGTGAACCCAGTGGTCTCTCTACAGCCTAGATACTTTGCAGGATTTTTGGAAGCATAGTGTAGGAAAGTGATATAGGATATATGGTTAACTGTTCTGTACACAAGGACAGATGGGCAGACAAAAAGATGATTGATTGATTGATTGATTGATTGATAAAAAGATAGACAGACAGATAGATAGATATAGGTACATATCGATTAACACAAAGCTACTGCTCATATCCAGGAGAGCAATGGTGAAATCACATAGAGAAACTACAAACAAAAAAGAAGAATGAAATCCAGTTTCAAAAGTGCAGTAAGCAGCCATAAGAAGAAAACATTTCCTATCATTTGCAGTAACGTGGATGGAGCTAGAGGGTATTATGCTCAGTCAAATATTCAAGGAGGAGAAATACATGTACCACATGATTTCACTCATGTGTGGAGTATGATAACAAAGAAAAACTGAAGGAAAAGACAGCAGCAGACTCACAGAACCCGAGAGTGGACTAACAGTTACCAAAGAGAAAGGGACTGGGGAGGGTTTGTGGGAAGGGAGTAATAAGGGCGGGGAAAAGAATGGGGTCATTAGGATTAGCATGTATAGTGTGTAACTAGGGGGTTCATTTGTACGGCTGCATAACACAGAGAAAACATGTAGTGATTCTACAGCAACTTAGAACACGCTGACGGACAGCTACTGTAACTGGCTTTTGCGGGGACTTGGTGAAGGGTGTAGACTGGAAAACATAATGTTGTGCATGTGATTTTATATTAATGAGAACAAAAAGAATTTCAAAGTGCAGTAAGAGCACAGCTCTCAAATATCAGAATAAAAGTACAGGCTTTGAGTGCTCCAATCAAAAGACCCAGTGTTAGAAGTACTGATGAAAACTCAAGACCTCCTACGTGCTCCCTTACTGGAGACTCACTTGAGATCCAAGGACACAGACAAACTACAAGCTGAAGGGGCGGGGACAGATTACCTATACAAGTGAAAATAAGAAACAAACAAACAAATGAATTCTGTTTGAGTCCCAGAGAGAGTCAGTAGAAAAAGGCCCTATCTAGCCACCGTGAATTCTTTTGTTTGATTTCAGCAGTGCTCAGGCATAGATTTAGTGGTGCAGCAAGTTCCTTCTCACTTCCTCTCACCTCAACAAATGAATTGCTGTAATAATATGCGTCTGGGCTTTTAAAATCAATTCTTTTTATGATGTTCACGAATGTAAAGAAGTAATAACCACCTAAGGAGGGGAAGTTTGGACCCTCAAATAAACACTTCACTCCACAACACACTCTTTGTTCCCAACTGCTCCTGTCCAGATATAGGTGTTCCTTTATATTTGACCCTGCACCTATCAGCAGTGATCCCGCCGATGTCCCTCAAACATGGTGTTGTGCAAAGAACCAAGTACACTTTTCTTTCGACAACCGGACCAGACGAAGGATACTTGTGGTCTTCAGGGATCACTTACTCACTGAATGTGGCTAAATAAATTCAACAAGCGAGCAGGAAGTATAAGAGGACAGAGGA